>NC_031771.1:41395229-41603010 GCF_001522545.3 Parus major
ACCGCGGCCGGCGGAGACCATGATCCTCACACGTAAGCTCGGGGATCCCCTCCCGGCCCGTTTTGGGGGGCGCAGGCTCCGCGCATCGCGGCCGGCGTTGCGGGAAGGTGCCGTGGGGACGGCGCGTGGGGCAGAGGGGGACGGGATCCCGCTCGTGTCATCATCCCGCAGCACCCGGGCAGGCAGCGCTGGCAGCGGGGCGGGCGGCCCGCGACCGCGGGTCCTGGCCCGTCCGTGTGCCCGGGTGAGAAGCGTCGTGGGGGCGGCAGCGGCCCCAGGTGAGACGGGAGCGCCGCGGGAGCCCGGGATTAGCTCTGTGTCTGGGAAGCGCCCGCGTTGGCTGTGCTCGGAAGCCGAAAGGGTTAACACGGCAGGAGCTGAGGCGCGGGGTACCGCGGGCGCGGAGCGCCGCTCGGGATGCGGCCGCTCCCTGAAGATCACCGGGGCGCATCTTTCTTTTTCGGTGGTTTGTTTTTGGGTTTCTTTCCGTTTTCTTTTTTTCCCCCCTAATTTTCGTTTCTCTCTGTTTTGGCTAGTTTTGTTTGTTTTTTGTTGTTGTTTTTTTGGGTTTTTTTTCTGGGAGCCCTTGCGAGACGGGAACCGTCGAGTTCCTTTTGAAGTTTTCCGTAATTAGCCCGATGGCCTCCAGGAGTCCGGTGGCTCCCCCCGTGCGGCGGTGGCCAGCCCTGATGTCACCCCCGGCGGCTTTGATCCCGGTGGAGGAGCAGCACCTCCTGCCAGACGGGCTCACCCCTACCCCCCTCTTCCCTTTTCCCTTCTCGAGGATAACAGAAAGCCGATGCCGTTTTCCAGTCGGTCAGTTTTACGTCCCGAGTCACCCTCCCTTTCTTTGCAAACCACAGCAGTGACTTGGTTCCGCCGAAACTGTGAAGCTGTCGAGCGATGTGTTGCCATTAACCTAATGAGTTCTGTTGCCAGTCAAGGCACTTACTACTGGTGCAACAGATTTATTTTGGGGTTTTTGCCCCCTCATATTCTTTTTGGGAAAATTTGAAGAAATAATTACTTCTAAACAATGTATTTTTAAACATCTAAACAATGTAAGTCAGAAGATTCTGCCTGATGTGTCATAGTGCTTAACACTGATTTACTTAACACTTAATTTACTGATTTGAAAGACTGTGGAATGCAATTTTATCTTAGCCATCAACTATAGATGTTTTTATTTTTTTTTTACAGGAGTAAGTGTGATCTGTTTGAATTGCCCTGCCCTGACCAAGAAATTCCTAACAACAGTTCAGTAACAATTCTCTGAGTCAGGTTATGTTTTAAGGCTGTTTGTAGTGAACTTAAGGAAGATAATAGGCAGATTTCTTATGAGCCTCTGAGTATGAATCTGTCAACAGCTCAGTACCAGACTGATTCAGCATCTGTCTGGCAAGCAGGCTGACAGCACATGGAGTTGGTATTAGGTGTGTCTGTTGATTCCACAGCTGTAGCCTGCTTTCTTGTCTTCCCAGGTATTATTACTGCTGTCCTCTAGGCATCCTGCTCTGCATCTCTGGTAGAAGCAACAAAAATAAAAAGGCTGAGATGGCCAGGAAGGGGGATGGATGTCTCTCAGATTAATGAGTTTGGGTTACTACTTCAATTTGCTGATGGGATCATAATTAGGACTGAGATTCTTTGATTACAGAATACAGTATGTGTGAGAGAAGATGTAGATATCATTTTGACAAGATTCCTTTTACATATGAGTTCATAGAAATCAGAACATTTGGACCTACCTTTTGTGACCTCTTCTCGATCCCATCTTCTTTTAAAATAAGTTGGGTTGTTAATTGATACTTTTTTTTTTAATCAAAAGGAAGTGCTGATGCACTGATTGTTTTAAACACCATAAGGCTTAAACTTCCTACATGTCATAAAATGTCATTTCTAAGTAGTAGTTAACAGCAAGAACATATCTGGTGGTTTTATTTAGTTTTATTTTTTGGTAGTGTAGATTCTGTCTAGGATTTTTAATTCTTGAGTCAGGGTCTTCCCAGCCACTTCTGCAGCTGCCCTTGGTGGGCCAGAGAGGAAGACTGATGCTGCTCATGGAAACTCACAAGTGCCCAGTTTATTTTGCCTGTGGTGGGGGGGTAGATAAAGGTACTGTACTTGTACTCATGCACTAATCTCAACTGTTTATATTAAGATTCCTAGAAAAAGGAGATGAGGTGGCTTGGTTTTTACTTTTCCAGTTCTTCTAATTCATTGCGTTCTAGGCAGTGGTTTGCTTGAGGAATGTGAATTTATGAGTTCTGCAAATATTTAGAGATGCAGTTTGCACTATAAAGTTGGGGTTTTTTTGGGTTTTTCTCCTAGGCAGAATACCACAGTATGTTATGTTTGGGCTCCTTGAGAGATTCAGACTTCTCTTACAATTCTCCTCTGATGGGAGTTGTGATACTAGCTTGAGCATAAACACAATGCACCCTCGGCTGGTTAAAAGGAGACAGAGGAAGAGAACTCATGTGCTTAACAGGATGGTCCTGTACTGTAAACAGGCACTTTTCATGCTTAACTATCCTTCCTAGCGACAGGAAGAAGGAAATGAGGCTATGCAAAAGGACCCTGACACATTTCAGACAATGCCAGACCCACCCTAGCATTCATACAGTATAGCCAGAAGACTCGGGGAAATAAAAATAACTTCAGATGTTTCCCCTTCCTTCTTGTGCATGTTATAGAAATACAGCAATCAAATGATATGCTGGTCACAAAAAATTTGCTGGTTTGATCTCCACTAAATAAAGATATGATGTCCTGTATAATTTATATATATATATATCCACGTTTCAAGATTAATTAATTACCAAATTCTATATTCTTTACAGTAATGTAATGAGTGTAGCTATGCAGTAATTTTGGTAATTTCAGCAATGCCAGGCATATTTCTTGCTTGTACCTAAGCAACTGGTAATTCTGCATGGTGCAGGGTATCAGGATTGTCTTGCATGTTTTTCGATTACCAAAGTTTTTTGCCAAGATTTTTTTTTCTTTTCTTTTTTATTTTCTCATCTACTTTCCCTCCTTCTCCTGTTCTAAGGAAAAAACAAATTCTATCATCAATGTGAAGCAATTTTAATGAAAGGGCCATAGGACTTGGCTGTGTTTGGAACTTTCTGGTTCTTTTTACTGCACACTTACCCTGTCATTCTTGCTGACAGTGGTTCCCTATCCCACTCAGCATATCTTTGAAATCAGTAGATCTGCCAGTACAGTATACCATTGGCAAAAGTGGCAGAACCACAGGCTTAGCCAGCTAGCTGTAATTCCCTGAGTTTCATTATCTGAAAGTTACAGGTAGTACTGAAGACCATTCTAAACTACTTTGGTGCCTTTAGAAGAGCATGAGAAGCATTTTTATTTCTTAGGATGAATATTCTTACAAATTTTGTCTAGTATTTGTTTCCCTTGGGAAGGACTGTGGTAGGTGAGACAGGATCAGGAAAAGATTTTATCTGGTCTCTCTCCTAATACAGACACAATAGGATGGCTCACTGATTTCTTGTGGGGCATTTTTTTTAAAGTCTTACAGTGCAGTTCCATAGATTTGGGTTTAAATGTATTTATTTTACATTTGTCTAAATCTTTCTATTCAAACGCAGTAGTCTGTACTAAGAATGATTCATGAGGAGATGCATGAAACTCATTTGCTGAAGCCAGTAGTAGACAGAGTTTGATCTTCCCAGACCTGCTCTTGTAATTTACTGCAGTTTCAGGATTAACAAAAATATACCCCCCCTCTGCTGCCAATCATATTTTTGCATTTTGTGCATGTTTTCTCTGTGACTCTGTGGACCACAGAACGGGATGCTCTGCTGTCCACCCTTCCCTCTGTTCTCCATGAGTTCTAAGAACAGATTTCCTGCACATAAGAAACAAGGAACTTTCCAGTGGAAAGCTTCATGATTTGATTTAAATTTCCTTCTTCTTCTTCCATTCATACAAAATGTGACCATTAGACCTTGTACTGAGAGAAGCATTTTCAAATGTGCAGTATCACAGACAATAATACTGTAACTAATATCTGAAAACAATATGTTCATAGTAATGTTTGCTTTGGAAAAATCTATGTTTGCATCTTGAATTCTGCATCAGGGAAGAAAGCTTTATGCTGGGCTGTTCACTGTCACTGGTATTTTGTATCTGGTGTTGTATCATCCACACAGGATGTAGTTTGGGACTGGATCATCAATGAGGTTGGCTGAAAGTGGTTATCATGTAGAGGTAGTCATTCTTCCATACAGATCTTCTTACATGCATGGATAGTTTTGAGGTTGAGGTGCAACAAGCTCAAAGAAGTAACTGTCCAGAAAATCTATTTTCTTTTATATGAACTATTAAGCCAGTTCAGATGAGTTCTTCCAGCACTGTTATTTCCTAGATCTGAAGAGGTAGCCCACATTTTGTGCCTTTTTTATCTGTCATGCTGGGCACACTCACTTTTGCCTCCCTCTAGAGCTGAATGAGCCTTTGAGCTGAGCTTTGCACACTGTGTGCAAGCATGGACACCACGAGCTTGCAGACGGGGGCAATTGGAGGATATTGATGCAGGGCTTGGGAGTAGCAACAGTTAATGTTTGCCCTTCAGTATATTCTCAGAGGTCATGCTGACCAAGTAATTTCTGAGAGAAGAGAAGGTTAAAGTCATCTTCTATTTCCCACTCTTTGGAGGAGGATTTGTTTCTCACTCTGGAATCTGTCAACATGACCTCCATCAGAGGATTTGACGAACTGCTTTCTCTGCCCCAAATAATCCTCCTCCAAGACCACCCTGTGTTAAGCAGGCCAGATAAATAACCCACGTGCCCAATTATTTCTTGAGGGTTTTTTAAGTCACTTGACGTCTTGTTCCTCTTCATCTGTGAACCTTCTTAAAAACCAGATGGAAGAAGACCATCTTTAACCTATCAAAAGAGTTATTTGGCAGGAAAACTACCCCATCAAGCTATAGTTTTCCAATTAAACAAAGTTAGTTTTATTATCTTCAGATTGCATTGACTTTTAAATTTCTTTCCTAATTCTCCTGTATATGCTCAAAATGAAAAAAAAAAAAACAAAAATCAAAAAAACCCAAAACATCAACAAAACAAAACAAAAATATATTTAGGAATAAATTATTGACCTGCAGTGTAAACCAGGAGTTGTGATGACTCTTTTGTGTCCTAGAACATGCTTTCCCAAAGCCATCAACAAGTTAGGAAGTAATGCAGCTAAGGTTGGGCAGCTAGGAACATATTTAATGGTGTGAAAATAAGCAGTAGTTGCAATCTATTACAGTGTGTAGGAAAAGGGCTTGACAGACACATGTGGAATATCCTTTATTTCAGTAGCCCTTTATTAGGTCTCAAAATTATGTTGATTTGGTGCATTTCAGAGCTAATCAGTTGTGCTTGGTCCTCTTGACAGAGGGAGGGACCTCTTGCCAGCCAAGGCATGCTCTAGAGGTTGTGATTGTGCCTCTGACCTCCTGCCATCAGGCACCGTCCTTCCTTGTTTCTCCCCATGCTAAAAATAGTGAAACTGACCCTATTTATTCCTGAAAAAGTTTTGTTGGGTTTTAGAGACCCACAGATCCACCACTGGGAAAGTCCTAGTTAAGTCCTCTGAAATTTATGGAGGCTCCCATTGGTTTTAACAAGTGTTGGCTCAGTCTCTAAACATTTGAAATATTTTCAACAAATGTTGTTTCTCTTTTTATGTTTTGAGCTGAAAAAGTTCTGAAGTGATTTTGGTATGCTGAAGACTTACGAAAAGGAGGTTCAAGTTAAATAATCAGATTTTGCACAAAAGCATTTTGCACAAAAGCAGTATTGTGCTTGCTGTGCTAGCAAAAGTATTAGTGAGCAATTAAAAGTACTATATTCTGTAATTTGGTACGGTTGGGAAGGAGGGAAAGTACATACAGAAAACGTACACCTCCGTAGATAATTTGGAAACAGTCACATTCTTTTTTTTTATTATTTTATTTTTTATTTTTATTTTAGCTTTCATCAATAAGGAAATAAACAAACTTAAATCCTATCAGTGGAAGTAAGCCATTTGCTTTTTTCAAAAGTTCTGCTGACCAAAAAAAAAAAGGGTGTTCAAGCTTCCTGCTTTTTTTTTTTTTCAGAGAAAACATCAATATATGATCTTAAACATCTGTTTCCTTACTTCTTCATCTGTTCCCACACAAATTCCAAACATACTCTGTTTCTTCTCCCAGTGTCCTGTGGTTTATACATAACATCAACTGCATAGTTACTGTCTTGCTTCAAGGCTCTGTAACTTGAAAAAGCCAGTCAGTCCCATGTTTAACCCAAAGCCAGCAGGAGACTACACAAAGAAAGTATTTTGTTAGTCGTCATCATATAGTCGTGGAATATCTGAGTAGCATTCATCACCGTTTCTAGGGGCTTTATGACTAGAAAGCAGTATATGTATTTGGTGTCATATATGGTTTCCCTCAAGAATTTGTGAGTTCTCCTCTCCCCATCCCTCTGAAAGTTTTTAATAAGGTATTTTCTTAAAATTGCACATGCATCCATACTGGCTTAAATTGATTGCTGAGGCAGGCAGCATTAAGTGGGGGTCACAACATGTATCATTTGAATGTAGAAGGTAAATTGAAGCACAGTGAAATACAGGAGCACATCAAAAAGGCAGCTGCAATTGCAGAATGTAACTTGCACTTAGAAGGTGAAAGGAGAAGTTACTCTCTTGGGAAGGTTGCTAGCTTTCACTTCAAAACCTGCAAGCTCATAATCAGTTCAAGAGCTGTGCTTTATATTCTCTTGATCTCACTGGTTCTAGAAATGCTTCCTTCATGGACTGAATGTGTCAGACTGTCAATCTAGAACAATTGGATAAGATTAGATTGTTCTCTTAGAAGTGGAAGAAATTCCAAATGTGTTAGAAATTTGGCAAGAGCTTTTAATGGGATTTGCAGAATGCTGTAGGTTATAGTAGTTGAACGCTTACTGACAAAGTAAGTCAAGCTTGTGTTTGAGAGCATTATCCTTATAAAATTACGTTCTTCACTAATTATATTTTTGCTTTCTTTAGTCCTCGCTATGTCCTGCGTTCTTGGAAGGTGTGGAGCACTAAGTTAATGATACTGCCTAAGGAATATTTAACAATATAAGTTTGAGAAAAAACAGACTTACAAGAAGGAATTTAATTATTTTCAAGCAACAGTCGCATATCTTCAAAGCAAAAACCATCTGAGGCCATGGACACATAACAGGCTTTCTCTTAGGAAGTCAGTCATACTGTCCCAGCTTTAAAGGGCTGCAGGCATATGACATTACACAGAACTGATTTATCATTTTCAGTGCCTGGACGGCTCATTTGTGGACAGCTGCCACAGTGCAGTTATTTCCCCGGTTTGTCTCAGATTTCACATCTGTGTTCATGTATCTATAGACTGAGTGGTTGGATAGTGTGATCAGGTCTAGTGTTGGGACCACAATTCACGTGTCAGGGAAGCAATTCAAGCACTAGGAAAAATGATTGCTTGTACTTGGGCAGTGGAATTCTATCCAAAGAAGAATATTTCTCACGTATACCACAGCTGGTCTTAAAAAATATGATCCTGAATGATCTCAAGTTTCTTAATAGCTTAGGACGGTGTTTTTGAGTTGAACAAAAATGTTGCAAAGCACCAGAAGATTCAGAGGGACATGTCATATAGGGAGAGGTAATTTCTGATACAGACAGAAAAAGGGGCTGCCAGCCATTTTCAGCAATTAAACTGGACCTTCAGTCCAGGATGGGGAAGAATCCTTTGTGCTCTGCGTGCTCCATGTGCTCCTCTGTGCCTTAGCAAACATGCAGAGAGTTTATGGAGTTTTAGGCATTAAAGTAAGGAGATAGTGTTCATCTCCAGCTTTCATGAAAATCTGGACTCATTCTCTGCACTGTATAGGAGCCTTTCCCTCAGGCTTATTCAGGAAGATGATTTTGTGTTCAATTTCTACAAGTCTTTTTTTTCTCTTCTGAAAGAAAATTCAAATGGTGAATTTCAACTGGAATAATTTACTTAAAAATTAAGAACAAGGTGTGGTTAAGCAGCTCAGGAAACCAGTAGTTATGTATGACATTGAAATGAACCTTCAGAAGTGATGCCCATTTTTTTCTGAAAGTTGATTTTTAGAGTGCTGATTTTACCAGTCTCACTACAGATTTTTATGAGCAGCTCTCTTAACAGAGCCAAAAGGTGAGATGAGTAGAACTGATGTGTGGAGGTGCTAATATGATTGTGAAGGTGTCTGAATTAAGGCAAGAGAAAACCATCTGCTTGGAAAAACTTCATAAGATGTTTAGCACTTAGGTGAAAATTGAGTCAATGCATGACTGTACAAAGATACATCTGCTTTGCACCTTGTCCTGAAGACCCTGAAAGAGATAGTGTTTAAATTGCATGTTATTTCATGGAAGCAAAAAAGAAGAAGGAAAGTAAATGTTGTTGCTGTCTTAACTGGACTGCTATGATTATTTTTTTTTCTGAAAGAATATTATTGCAGCGTCACTGTGTGGTTCTTTTCTATGGGAGAGAAGGTATCATTAAACAAAAGACCTTACAGTTTACCTTACCTTACAGTTCTCCCTTCTGCAACTGCAGTTTCAAACAAGGTGTTAATTGAGATATTTTTACTTTAAAGGTCTAAACTTGCAAACTTACAAGGCCAGGAACCAAGATTAACCAAAGTTTAACAAAAAAGGAAATTAGACTTTTCCATTTTCATTTACTATTCTGGGGAAGAATTGAGTTCTCCTAATCCCTCTGGAAGTGGGTAAATAAGGACTAATGGTTACCAACCATACACAAAAGGAACTCCTACCCTTGATTTGAGCATGGGGGACTGCTTTGTAAAACAGACTAACAAATAAAGCTGTTTCCAATAAAAATTTCCTGTTTCCTCTTTAACACATTTGCTTGTTGTTTGCTTACACGACACCAAGAATAAAGACTTCATTGTACTTCTTTTTGGGGATTTTAGGGATTTGGGTGGAGGTTTTAAAATTTGTTTTGTTTTACCTTCTAAGAGGTTTTTGGGATTTTTGAGTTTTGGGTTTTTTTTTTTAATCAAGACATTTAGAAATAATAGCACAATTTCTTTCTTGCCAGTGGTTTTTCGTACAAGAACCTCCTGCTGCTGGGGGAGGGCACAGGATGCACGTCTGAAAAGCTGCACATACATTTCTTGCTTGGAATGTATACTGAATGGTAGTTTATTGTAAAGGTTTTAACTGGCAAGGATGTTTGATTCAGAAAGGAAGTGGCACTGCAGGGATGGAGTGGGAAGGAGGGAGTGAGACCAGTCCTTTGCCTGCAGCAGCTTATCAGTTCAGCTGCCAGGTCTTCATCAGAAACTGCTTTGCAAATTGTGGCTGAAGTAGGACTTTCCTAAAATAGGTTGGAAAGCAGTGTAGAGTTCCTCTGCAAGTTTCCTCTCCTCCCTGTGGCTATCAGCTGGCCCAAACCAAGCAAATGCTGTGCTTGACAGTGGGTTCATAGCTCAGATAATTATCTGTAACCTATGTCCCCTGGGATACCGAACAAAGGCTGTTGAATACTCTGTCCCTTCTAAATGTTTTTAGAAGTAGTTGGAAAATCTGATTCTGGAAGGCCTGTTCTTCTTTCTTTTGTCTCTTATTATCTTGATTGCCCTTGATCAGGATGACAAGGACTTGCACATAAATTTTCTCATGTCCACTTGGATATGAAACTGACAGCTGGCAAACCAAGAGTCCCAGGGCTAATGCTGCTGAGCTGGAATTTGGAAATTGTGGGAATGAGCTTCTTCTTCTAGGGTAGTTTAAATGATTTGGCCAGAACCTCAGGTGTAACCAATGTATTTTATTCTCAAACACAGATTCCAGTTAAGCTGTGGTAATAAACCTTTTACCTAGACAAACTCTCAGCTGTTTAAATTTCTAACTCTTATTGTGGGGAAGCTTGTTCAGTGTACTCGGCTTTCTGTGCACTTATTCAGTGCACCTTGGGCTGGATTCTCCCTCTATTTTGATCTGCCTGAATTTCACACACATATACAGTTTTGTTCATACTATGGCTCATCAGTAGCCAACAAGGCTGAGATAGGGAAGCTGGGTTAAAAAATTGCCCTTCCCTTTGATCACACCACATAGGAGTACAGTCTAGGAGGAATACTGAGTTTGGCCAGCTGGAGTTGAACAAGTCCCTCTCTTACCCATTCTTTGTGTGGGTGGAGATGACATGGAGAGAGCCCTGCCCACAGGGCACTCCCTGGCCCCTTGTTCAAGACAGTACTCCAAACCCTTCACCCTTTCAAGGGCTGGCAGAAGACTTGCATCCCTTTGCCCTTCCAGGGCTTGAAACAGGGCTTGCAGCTTGGCCTATGAAAACAGGGCAAATTCAGCTTTCAAGCACTTAGCACTGTCTTGTACCCAATCCTAGGCATTTACGTAGCCTAATCGATGGACAGGTGCATTTGTGTTTTGTTTCTGCAATTCGTGTGGACAGATAGGAAAAATTCAGGTGTTTCGTTGCCTAAACTTCTTGAGGGATTCACAAAGGTATTTTGAAAGCAAATATGCTTTGAAAATCCCAAAGGCACATGGGTGCCCATAAAACGTAACTTCCACATAACTGGCATATACATTTACAGAAAAGATACACAAAACCTCTATGGTGAAAAAAGTCCAGTGAATGCATGGTCATCATTTTCTAGCTCTAGAAATAATTTACAGGTCATACATCTGGGTGCTCAGTAAAGGATCTGTGAACAAATATTTAAACACATTGAAGAGTGCCTGTAGTAGTAAGGAATCTGACGCTTTTTCAATTGCACTGCAAGCATCTCCCTGCATTTTTTGGCAAATGCTTGTTATCTAGGATCAGGTTTTTTCCCTGGTTTTAAATCAAGTAAAATTCTCATTCAATCCAGACACTTTTGCAGAATTGAGCTATAAGATACTGCATTTTATTTTAAGTACTCTTAAAAATTAGTTGCAATTTTTTTTTTTTTGCTTTGCTGCTTTAATTGCTTCTAAAGTATTAATCTATGGTCTTGTTTGTTCTTGCTTTAGCCGTACAAATTTCAAATATATTTTAGAATTTTTTTTCTTCTTTATTAAATTTCCCACGTATTTCCTTAGCATACTGAAATTTAAATACTACTTGAAGCAAAACTTTGAAGTCATTTGCAACTGGAATTGAAGAATGCCTTTTCTTAATCAGTAGCTAAGTCAATATGTCTGTACGTGCTTGTTCTCATGTGGTCCCATAACCCAAAGGTGAAGCAAACAGAAGTTGCACAAATGCCTGCTTGTCCTGACTTCAACAGGAGTGGATTTTTAGATGTTTATTTATCTGGAATGTTGTGTTTTGGCTCACCTTAACCCCTTGGTTTGGATATGTGTCTTAGTAAAGTAGTTTGGCAGAGCACAAATATTTTAACACTATTGTAGCAATTTGGAAAATGAGAGGGGGTTGGAGATGCCAAAATGTGCCTGCCATTTCATCCAATTTTGTGTACCTATGTCGCACTGGGAATATTTCATAGCAAGACAAAATCTTGTGATATTTTGGGTACACTGTGTTTGGCTTTTCAATGCCCTGTATGCAATAACCTGTAT
Organism: Parus major; assembly: GCF_001522545.3. NCBI lineage: Eukaryota > Metazoa > Chordata > Aves > Passeriformes > Paridae > Parus > Parus major. Next base: position 41,406,846 of record NC_031771.1, read on the forward strand.
TTGGAGCAATTCTGAGCTGGCCCCTTTGTGCATGGTTTCTGCAGCAGGTAGCCAGAGTATCCTCTCCAAGTAGGTGGCAAAACTGTGTACTGAGTTGTGCATAATGAAGCTTTTGTTTCCTGGTCTGTCAGGAACAGTGAATATTATCAAAGCCAGACAAACTTTAATAGTTTCTGATTTCTAATTGTTTGTTTGATCAGTTCTAAGCAGGGAGCTAAATTCCCAGTAGCACTTTATTGAATTTTTTGAAGAACATAATCAGCCCAATCCATTTCTTTAACACTTGGATAATACCCTAAGTACCTTTTATATTTTCCTAGTTTGAGCCAATAGGATAACGTATTCTTTATCTCTACTTGTATTAAGTAACAAATGAATTTATATGTGATTTATTCACAGTCTAGTATTCCTTTCTTTCAGTGTAACATATATGTGTGTGAATAATTTTCTTCTGTGGCATGATGTTTTGGGCAGTGTGAGGGAAACCTTCCTGTAATACACCAAGTATACAAATACCTTGTAGACTTCCAGTGAAACTAGGTTCTTGTTGGGTAGTAAATATGTGCTTGAGTGAGCTGCAGTACAGTGTGTCAGTTGTTCTTGGGCTTGAGTCTGTCAGTACTGTCTACAAGGTGTTAAAGTGCACAGTAATGCGAGCTCTGCAAGGAATTTCTGTTGAGACAAAGTAGTTGTGCCAAGAGGACCATAAGATTTGCTGAACAAACCCTGCTCATGTTGATTGCACATTGTTTTTTCTAGTGTTAACAGATACTGTACAGGATAATCCATAACTGCTGCAGTTTTCATTTGTGCCTGTTTCTCTTACTATTAAAATGATGAGCTGTTGATAAATAGCAGTTGAGCATGAGTGACTTTCCAGAATCTAAGATATGTCTGATAGTGAGAAGAAAAGAAAACTGGGATAAGCAAACGTGTCTCAGTTCAAAGTTTCTGGAAACCTTTGTGCTTATTTTGCAGTGGGGATAGTAGAAGTGGTGTAGAGGAAGTTTTTTTCTCTGCTGTTCACTAATCAGAGGCTGATTTGTTTCTGTCCTCTTTCAGAAATCGAGGCCAAGGAAGCTTGTGACTGGCTGAGGGCTGCTGGGTTCCCGCAGTATGCCCAGCTTTATGAAGGTAGGCACCTGAACTCAGTCTTCCCCCAGCAACTTTTGGACAAGGAGATGTAATATTCACCAATAAATGAGACTCAGGGACACCACTGATGTTCCAGTACATAAGATGACTTTTAGGGACTGGGCTGCTCTCTGCTATGCACCACACACATAGATGTACCAAACCCAATGTGACTCTGAAGCACCCAGGAGTTTTGAATTCGTTTCAGGTTTATAGTTTAGTCTGAATTTTCCAAACATCATCACAGAACAAATGTAAATGTTATTCCTGTGGTACTGACAGTACTACTGTGGTACCACTACTCCTGTGGTGTTAAAACAGAAAGGAACATAGTCAGCCACTGCTGCAAGCCCAGTCTTAGAGAAATGCAAAAGCTTTGTATAGCTCCAGTGGCCAACTCTCCTCATGGAATAGTAGTAGGAAATTCTGCATATGCATGGGTACATCTGTATGCCTCATGATTCCCAAATCCTGTGTGTTTTTTCAGAATGGTTTGGGTTGGAGTTAGACACAGGCTTACTATGAAGGGAAAAAGAACATACAAGCTGTTGTTGTGCAGATGCTCCTCAGAGGAGTAGCTGCCTCCTGCAGTCACTTGTCCTTCTCTAGGATGAATTCATTTTGTGTGTCTGCTTTTACAAGGTTTTGCTCAATTAGAGCTATTGTCTTCATTGCCTCTCCAACCTACTAGAAACCTGCAGGTTTGGCATATACTCTGATGCAGAGTATCATATAGAAGTTTGTTTTAAAGTGGGACATCCTTTTTGTATATGTATATTGTTCAGAATTTGCCCCCACACCACTTAAAATTACTTTCATTGTAGTGAAATTATTATGCACTCTTAACTGCCTCTTAATTTTTACAAAGCAAACTCCAGCTGCTGCTTGTAAGAGCAAGCATAGAAAGTTCATTATATACAGTGAATAACTGCTGAAAATTACAGCAAATGCTGAGCTGACCTTCTTGAAAAATGATCTTGTTTAGCTTTGATTTGCAGCTGCATTGGCAATATGAGATGATAATAGCACTTTCAAAAGCTGCACTTGGCAAAACTTTTCTTTGCCTGTTCAGAAATTAAATTTCCTTTTATTTTTAATTTTTTCTTTCCTTTTTTTTTTTTTTTTTGTGCTAATGCAGATGCCAAGTTTTTCTTGGGATCTGGAACTGTACTTCCAGTCTTTGTTACAACTGAGACAAAACTTGCAGCTGAATATGCGGGTTTGTGGGTGTCTTTATAATGCTGAGTCGTAAATCCCCTGATAAATTACTTGCATTCAGAAAACATGTCCTACCTGTGTTACAATTGCCCTACCTAGAGATTCTAAACTTACATGAAATTTCTATTGTAACAGCATGTCCTGTCTACATCAAAAGGACCACAGAGGTGAGAGAGAGGCAGTGAGAGCAAGGCCGGCCACACTACTGAAAGGACAGCTGTCCTTACTGAAAAACAATGTACCATTGTCCTTTGCAAGCCCCCCTGGCAGCAGCAACAACAAAGCCAGCAGTTGCATAGATTAAGCATTTAAAAAATGGTCTTATGCAGGCTATAAATTTCTTTCAAGTCACCTCTCTCACTTAAGTTCTCACACGTTCTCTTGATGACATCCTAAGGTACGACTTTTCCAGTGGAAAAACTTACATCAACACTGCTGAAAAATTGTGTTGAATGTGCTCACCCTCTTTACCTGCACTTTTTACTTAAAATAATGAAGTGGAAACCTGTGAATCCGTTGGGTATAGTACAAGAAGTACTTCTGAGAAGTCACCTATATGGAGTGTTCCCATGCAGTGCACATTTAATGTGGAAGATTAATCAGTGAACCTTTGCCAGTTGCTTTGCTAAAACCAGTTTTCTGTAGAAAATTCTTAACATTTCACAGAATGTTTCATAATTTGTATTCCTGAGGCAATTGTAGAAGTGGATACCCTGTCCCTGGAAGTGTTCAAGGCCAGGCTGGATAGAGACTGGTGTAGTGGAAGGTATCACTGTCCATAGCAGGGTCCTTGGAACTAGATGAACTTCAAAGTCCTTCCAACCCAAACCATTCCATGATGCTATGAAAATGAGGACATAGAATTCATTTCTGTTGTTCTAGAAAATTAATTAATTTCATAGAATTCATAGAGTTCATCTTCTGTTAGAATAGAAAATAACTTTCTAGAAATCAATGTCAGTCTTAATTCTTTTCCTCATTCCAGCTCATTCTTCCCAGTCTATAGAAATTAAAAAATTCATAAGCAATTACTTGGATCAGGAAAATTGTGTGCAACTGCAGCAGTCTGTTCATAGATTGTATTTCTGTGTGCCCTGAAGAACTAGCAGCTTTGGGTGGGAGTTTTAGCTGTGCAAAGAATGCCAGATCAGGACCTGTATGACAGTCAGGAATCTGTGGAGTACAGTGAATAATATATATGTGTTTGCTGCTTCAGAGCCGTAGTAAATTTTCAGCTCTCTGCCAACATTATTTCCTCCCCCTCACTCTCCCAGTTGTTTACCTAAATAATCTCCTAAGGAAAGGAGGCAGTGTGGTCTCCACGCATCTCGGCTTTTCAAGCCGTATCTCATTAATGAAACGGTGTCAAACTTTTAAATAGCTTAATTAACAGCTAAGGAGATTCAAGGCTTTTTTGTCATTCTTTTACAGAGTTTTGCCATTTACTGGCCTTTTTTCTTTAATGTGAGATATTACTACTTTGATGGAGATTGCATATTTATTTTAAATAAAGCTAGCCTGAGTTAGTTTACACTTCTGGTGTCAGATAGGGAAGCTTACATTTGCCTTTCCCATCTGCCATTCTTTCATCTCTGCTTTAATTACTTTTCCTCTATTCTGTGTATGAACTTTCAGTTATCAAGGCTACATGTCAAAAATTTGTAGATGAAAAGGAAGCACCCCTGACATTTGAGGTGATAGCATGTGTTTACCCTAGTACCAATCACTGGCATCTTGATGAGCTCAGCTGCAGGCAGCTGGTTGTTTGAAATAACGCATCACTGGGAATAAACATCACTTTGATTCCATCTGTTTCTTTTCCTGCAGATCTCCTTTTTCCAATTGACATTGCTCTAGTCAAGCGAGAGCATGATTTTCTGGACAGAGATGCTATTGAGGCGTTATGCAGGTAGGTGAATAAAAATCACACTGCATTTTGAAACAAAACCCTTCCTTATGTAATAGAAAGTACCTGGAAAAAGCAAAACAAACAAAAAAAAAGCACACAAAAGTATGTGGTTTTCATTAAAATACTTTATTGGGCAAGTTGGGAGGAGAGTGGCAGGAATCTTTGTGAAAGGGATTTCATAGGCATATTTTTTATTATGTTTCTTTATTTGCTTTCTTTCCTAACTCCTAAATTAGTTAGGCATGTGAAAGCAGAGCTGTGATATAGCCATCTGCACGTACAACTGCAGCACCAATTCCCTCACAGGGATTGGGTTTTGGAGGCAGTATCAGCAAAGCAGTGCTGGTGCACTCCATCACTCTCCTTTCTTACCTTGGTGGGCAGCTGTGTATACAAACAAAATTCTGTGTGTATAAACAAAGTGCTCTATATACAAACCCTCACACTGGCCTCAGTGCATGGCCCTGTGTAACCTGGGCATGGCTGAAAGGGATGATGTGAGGGAATCTGATAGTTTATCACTGCTCTGAAGATGGGCCTGCCCTCAGCCACATGCTCACATTAACTCATTTTTGTTGTTTATGGGCTCCTCACCCAAACCAGTTCAACTGGCTCAACCCACAAAAAGGGTCTTGAGAGTCCTTCTCTGTTAGTAAATTAAATCAGTGGAAAATCATAATGAAGCTTACAGTAGCTGTGAGGAATGGGGCAGAACCCTGCAGTCAGCTGCAGAAGCAGGAGAAGGGATAGGTAGAGAAAAAGAGGGAGCAAGACTTGCTGGTGTGTGGCAGGATTTTTTTTTACAGAACTACAGCCTTAGCTTCACCAGTTTGGTCATAAAAGCAATCACAATGGCCCCATCTGACATCATCTAACATTAATCCATCCATCAGTTACCTCTAGTGCGAGTCCACAGTCTTAAATGGCAAGAGAAAAAAAGCTTTAACTTCTCGTATCTCCTCTTACCTAGAAATAAGTGCAGTTTTATGGCTCTGTCCTTCAGTATAGCAGCTTTCCAAACTGCCTGCAAAATGAATGCTTTTGGATACTGCATGCATGGTGTCTGCAACTCTAAATGTCAGTAATTCTAACGAATTACAAAACCCTTTTAAGAACAGCTTTAAGTTTATAGTGTTCTCATGCCATCACTGCCATACTTGGAAGCGAAAGAGAGGGACTGGAATTTAAAGTTCTTCAGAAATATTTACAGGATTTTCAAACGAAGAAAACAGATTTGTTGTCCAGTCATTAGGAGGGGAAACATCTCATTAATGTTAAATTCATGCAAGATTTGCCTTACTCAGGTGTGGGACACCTATTCCGTTGATATTTAAATATGATGCATTTGTCTGCTTATTTTTGTGCCCTGGAACTTGTGAAGTCATTGAACAGAAAGTACAGCAATGCAAATAAATGCTGATTCCCAGAAGCATGGTCTTCCTTCACCAGGAAAACAAAATATAGTCAGGCCAGCATACTTTGCTTTTGGTGCTCTCCTCCAAGAATGCTTTTCAACCTGGGATTGATTAACTATACAGGGGAATAAAGGTAGCAGTGTTTCTCACTGATGAAAATAGTGTGCGCTCCATATCTCTAGGAGACAAAGATTTTCGAGCTTGAACTGTTTTTCATTCTGAAGCCTGTGGCTTGTACATCACTTATCTGTTACAAAATAACTTTAAAGCTAACACTGAAGTATCTCCAGAAACATTCAGCTCCCACCTCAAAATAAAATTCAAGTAATTCAGTAAACCATATCAGATGTCTGAATCTGGCCTTTTACCATGCGTGTTAGACAAAAGCAGTACATTATCACAACTTTCCCACCTTTAGATTTTTTTTTTCCACGCCTCTGTGTTTAATTTTGCAAAGCTCATTAAAAACTGTGGAGAAGGACATAATTTGGAATGCTGCCTTTCTGCCTGCAGCCTGGGTTTATTTTGACTCATGCCACAGTCAGTGTGTAAATAGTAAAGGGGTTTGCTCAGTAAAGGCTTTGAACAGTTTCACAACTGTAAGTCTACTGCTGTTTTTTGACTAAAAATCAGAATACTTCGGGAGTTATTTGTACTTTCAGCACAGAGCTAAGTGAGCACTGTACACTGTGGATGGTAACCAAATAGTAAGAGGTCTGTGCTGAGAATCTGCTTTTCTGTGTAACAGCCAGCATTTCCCAGAAGTTCTAATTACATTGTTCTGATAACTGTATGTGAAAGAATTGTTTTAAAAAGACTGTAGAAATCACAGTGACAGGGATTTCTTTTTTAAGTTTGAAGTATTTTAAATGATAGCTTGCATCTGAACAGCATTGTTAATTATTATTTAATAATCTTATTAATGTAAGCAGGACAATTAAGTTAGCTTTAACCCACCCCATTATGTTTTTTAAGGACAATTTTCAAGTGAGGAATGGGTTGAGACTTGAACTACAGAGATTGCATATGGCACTCAGTAAGAGATGGTTAAGAAATGTCATTTAGTGATCTTGCCATGAAATGTAGGGTTAAAAATGTAAGAGTGATGACTGTAATTTTCTTGGATGCTTTCTTTAATGACTGTGCAAACCAGTGGTGGCCTTGCCTTCATAGAACTTTATGTAGATTAATGGCTGGGACTTTATCTCAAGCGGATAACTGGATGCATCATGTGCTGATGAAACTAAGTACTGAAACATGCTTATCCTAGAGGCTGTTGCTAAGTACAAAATACATAGCAAGCCATGAGAGAAATCCTTTTAAATCTCCTTATGCATGGCTAGGAATCTGTTACACTATATATGCAAGAGGTTTCTTAAATCTTTTGTCATCAGGACTTCTCATCCAAGAAATTGGTTGTAATGTATTCGCTGTTTGTATCATTTGGTCTGTGGAGAGCTGACTTCCTTTGCAGAAGGACATGCAGACAAACCCCAGGAGCCAAAGCAGAGGCTGTCCCCTGAGACAAGAAGGCTCTTGTATGACAGTTACAAGTATAATAGAGCTGGACTTTGCTCTGTAAGCAGAATTATGAATTTAAGTGCATCAAAAAAATATTTTAAACCTTAAAGCTTTAAAGCACAGTTCCTCAAATTCAAAACAGTAATTTAAAATGCATAAATCTAGTATTCTGCATTGCTAATAGTTTATTTAGGTGCATGGGGTGAGAACTTCTGTTAATGAGAACAAATAATTACCTGGTGTTATACCCAACATAGAACTGACTAGTACCTAGGTTAAAAAAGACTTCACATCATAAACCCACATTTTAATTTAGAAGTTAGTTGTTCACACTTTTTTTGTTGTTTACAGTTTTTTTGTAGTGAATGTCTTGGTCAGCCTGCCTCTCTTAAAAGAGAGGTCAGGCTAAATTAGTTTGGCCATTTCTGAGAAGACTTAAGAAAAATGCATCATTTTCTCACTTCTGAGAGAAGCTCCAGTGCTTCATGTTTTGGGTGCAGCAGGCTTGGGCTGTGTAATAGCCACTCAGGGCTGATATGGGCTGACTTGGGGTCTAGGATGGAGAGGCAGGTCCTGCTGCCTTGGTCACCCTCAGGAGGAAGGGGTTTGCAGAGCTGGGGTGAAGGAGTATGAGAGCCAAGGTAGGAGTCCAAGGAGAGTGAGGAAAAGTGATGTCATGGAAATAGAATGCTCCATGGGAGTAAGATAACATGTGGATGTGAAGATGTATAGAGAGGGCTAACCCAAAGACATTTCTCTAAATGATGGGAAAGAATATTATCTTGTCATCCAGACAGCCATCTAGAGAGTGGCCAGGGTTGAAGGCATAGTCAAAATTGAGATTGAGACAGCCAGGCGGTGAAAGTGGCTGTCTGCAGCAATCCTGCCTCCCATCTTGTCTTCAGGAAGGTGTCACTGAGACATGTTTGGGCAGAATAAGACAGACCTAAAGAATGAGGCAGGTCTGCTGACTGTCAGTAAGGAAACGATAAGTGAACTTATACCTGGGAGTGCAGTTAACAGAGGAGAAGGTCCAGACCCAGAAGAGAAAACTGTGGTTTATTAACTAGCATCAATTTGATGAGAAATCTATAGAAAATAAGTGTGTGCTTATAGGCTTAAAAAGTGTTGCAAAGCTTATGTGAAGGTTAATGACAGTTGTATAGGTAAATCTCATCCTGACAAACCAAACTGTAAGCTTAGATTTTAAGACACACTGTGTTTGGAAGGCAGTTCTGCATATTGTGCTGTATTTTCAGTGTGTAGTTCAAGGACCTTGGCAGTCCTGAATTTCAGCAGAAGTTGAAGCAGGATGTGTGATGTATTTATGTAATTGAAGTTGCAGACCTGATGCAATTGCTACAGAGCATTTAGATTTTAAAAGGGAAACTGGTTTTGTGATGCATCCATGTCAAATATGTAACAGAGACTATTTGCTTCACTGCTGTTGAATTTAACCTCACTCATTGGGGGTTACCTTATCTTGCCTTTGTACTCATTTTTGTGAGGTGTGTTCCAGGAGATTTTTTTTTAAAAATACCCTCTGTGAAAATAAAGGTCTTTGCTCTACCCTTTTCCAACTATTTCAGGGGTTTTAGCTGAGTAGGAGAGAAGTCTGGGGATGTAATCTTTGTGAAATCAGAGATTGTCTTCATTAGCGGTCAGACAGGCTGGAGCTAGATAAAGCCTGATCCAGGGATTCAGTGGTAACTTCTCTCTGCATAAGTCAAAGGTTGCAACACTGTGAAATTTGTAAATTATTACACAATATAGAATTGAAACCAGTTTAATATTTCCTGGTCTTGAGGTCCAGGACTTTGAGAGGAGAATGTGTTTATAGCAGAGAGGGAGGCAGCTTTCTGATGCTTGTGTGGCCTCTTGAAAAATAACCAAACAGTTTTGTGCGTAGCATGTAGATGGGGCATTCACCCTTCACCCGCACCATAAATACAATTCCTCTAAATTCACTGGCCTTGTGCATGTACCCACCAGCTGCAGCCAGCAGGACTGAGCCTTTTGTCTTCTAAATTCAGAGCAGAGACAAAATCTGGATAAAAAAAAGATATCTGGATAACTTTTCTAACCTGCCACTGCCCTGCTATTTGACCCATGGCAATTCTTCCTGTTTCTCTTCTTCTCTGCTGTGTTGTGGCTGGGTCTAATTATAGATCAAACTGCCTTTTCTTTTTCACTTCGTGACTTGCAGCAAAAGCATCAGTAGCAGCTTTCCCATTTTCTTTGATGGCTGCAGAATCAAGCCCTGTGTAAATACCATCTGCAGCCAATCCTGTGCATAAAAGGCAAGGGAAAAGAGAAGAAACTAGTAATTCTCCTGTGCACACATTTTGTACATTCAAGTGCAAGTTTCATGAATCTGAGAAAATTCATTTGAAGCAATAGGGCATGTCAGCATTTCTTTTCTTTTTTTAGTTTCTCAAAACTGCAGATACAGGCTCTTCTTTGCACTTCACTCAAATGAATTTTTATGTGAAAATTACATAACTTCCTTTGGAATGAATTAGGCTTTTTAAAGCTCAGCTTTGCTTCTGTTAAATTTGGGCTGTGGTCCAGTTGAAGGAAGGGGGCGACCCTACTCCTGTGCCTCCTCCCTGCACACACAACTCTTCACACAGCTCAGGGTACTAACCCAGGGGAAATTCAACTCCAAGAAATATTGAAAGATTGGTTTTCAGCTGAGTTAGTCCCCTCATCCAACCCACAGTATAGTCTCATGAGCAGAAGTATTGACACAAGACTAAACTATTACTCCCTTGAAGCTGCTGCTTCAGTTTTTCTGTCTTCTGCATCGTGCCCAGCCTGTTTCTTCCTTTTGCCTTGCCATAGCACTGGCAGTTCTCTAACCACACTTTACCAGTACAGATTTTAGTTGAACCATGCCTTTGGAGAAGTTTCTGGGAAGGCAAGGACATGGAGAAGGGCAGGAGACCATGGCAACCTGCACTTAGCTGAACCTAACCTGCCTTGGAGCTGTGTCATGAATAGCACCAGCTTTTTCTGTGTTTTAAGTTGCTTGTGCTCAGCCCTGCACACTGAGTGACTGGGGAAGAGAGGATAAGAAAGACAATTTTTTGGTTGTTTTTGGGATACCTAGCAGAGAACCAGATTAGCTCACTGAGGAAGAGGAACACTTATATGTATTCATACACTACTTCAAGATATGTATCCAGACTCCAGACTGCTGTCACATTTCACAAAGAGGCTGGTTAGCTATTGCTGCTGCATCAATTTATTTTTGTTTAAATTTTAGTCCTTCCAAAAAAATTTTTATATAAGAAAGGAACTTTCAGTTTAGGAAGCAGAAATTTGGTCTACGTTCTGATTGGAGGTTTTTTTTATGCTGACAAGTGGTCTTGTCCCAGGACCATTGTTCAAAAACAAAATAGGCATCTAGTAAGTGGAAAATAATTTTTCCTCTGGGAGGTTTCAGCTTAAAAAGTACAATTTCAAAGCAGCATGCTTTTTTTTTTTTAATATAGTCACATGTTTATAGTATCAAATTGGAAGATTCTTCTGTTATTTTTAGTCTGTCAAGGTTGAGATTGTTTCAGAGTTTGGTTGTCTGCTATTTAGAACAAATGTAATTATTTCAATTTGTAGGATGTGGTGTACTTCTCAATTTAGTCTAAGTTTCCATTAACTTCTCTTTACTTTGGTTCAGGTAATTGTGACAAATAGTCATCCATTGCTCCCTCTGAAGTTAGAGTACAGCCAAATGTAATGGGTTAATAGTTAAGTAAATTAGGCCTCTAATTGAAGCTCTGCTTGTGGCTATTTGTATGCAGAGCAGTTTGGGAACAGCCTTCACAAAAGCTTTGAACTGGAATAGCCTATGTCAAAACACTGGAGTATTCTCTTAATATGGTTTCCTTTGCTCTTTGCAGGCGCTTAAATACTTTAAACAAATGTGCAGTGATGAAGCTAGAAATTAGTCCCCACAGGAAAAGGGTAAGTTCATTTAATTCTTCTATTACAGCATTATGTGTTAATAAAACTGAAAAAAAAAAAAAAGTCTAGCAGATTGATTAGCTTCAGTTTAGGATTACACCTGAGTAGAACCTGGCAAGGACACAGTAAAAAAGAAAAAAATCTGCTTACATTTCTTTTTGTGTTCTCACTGAGTGAAAAGTGCAAGGCTTGGTAGTGGGTAAAGGTTGTCTAGTAAACTTTTCCCTGGGATGCTGTTTCCAGTGACAAAGGCGCTGGACTTTTCTGCCAGTGAGGTTGTTGGTGTTGCAGCCTATTGCCTGCACTCAGGCAGGATTTTATAGAGTAGGCTTGATGGCCAAAGTGAGCTGACCTTAATGTTAGACCACCATCTTTGACATCATCTTCAGTTTTGATTCTCTGCCATCGCCTCAGAGTTGTATTATCTTATGATATAGACAGGATCAGTGTCTTGGGGTGACTGTTAGACTGTGCTTGGCCTGTAAAGGAAAGGAATAGGCACACTGCTTCCTTTCCAATAGATTTTCAGAATACAACAGCTACCTTTTCAGAAAGTTTTCATGTTTCCCAGGAGCTCAGCAGGAATTAAAAGTGTTTCCTGAATCTTCAGGATTCCCATGGAGCAGGGTGAGAAATAAGAGAGCATCTACGGTAATTTCAGTAAGGTAGTACCGACTTGCTAATAAGGTACCACTCTATAGCTGTCTTAAAACTATGTGTGTGTCCTAGGAGGGATCAGTAATTGATACTGTCCCCTGGGATATGACAACCACAGATAAAGATGGCTGAGTTAAGGCAATACAATGCTGCCCTACCCCTAACAAGAATGCATACAAATGCTCTGAGGTTGTTTACCAGGAATTAATCCCCTCTTTCCCTATCTGTTTGAGGTATGTTGGAAAGAGCATCCAAGCTCCAGAAGATAACACTCTGAGGCAGCATGGGTAGGAACTCCTTAAAAGTAGGGGTAGGCTGGATTGCTGTTTATGACCACCAGAAAATTTCTCATCCTTTTTCCTGAACCTTGTTAACAGTGGAATGAACTGTGTTGATATTAGAGGTCAGACCAGACCTGACTTCAGGTCCAAACCTCAGATCCTCCAGAGTGTGGATGTTACATTTGTTTCAACTTTCTGAACTTTGTTTCCTTCCTGAGCTTTATTTACCACCCATGTTCTGGCAAATGGACTTGGTGCCCATTCCCTTTCATTATTGATGTCAATAAAATCAATACTTAGCTTTTAAAGCTTTTTAACACTAGGGAAAAATTCTGCTGACAGAAACATGTTTCTTTATGTTTCCACTGACTTGTTTGAAAATTAAAATCATTTTACTGCTCCTTTTGTTCTTCCAATCAATCTCATTCACCCCCAAACCATCATTATTATCCACTGGCAGGTTCAGATTACTTTTTTCCTTTTGAAAACTTGAATAGGCAAGCCAGAATTCTTGGGTTTTCATCTGAGTCATGGACAAAAGTAGTTTGCAGTAGTTGGGAGACAAAGAAAATGATGCTTGCTCTGTGTCTCATGTGTATTTGGTCATAAGAAATAAATACAATATCTCACTTATTTTCCTGAGCTGATGAAATGTCATATAAAAAAAAAAAACAAACAAACAAGAAAAACTAGGAGATGATCAGGATCTGAAGTATGCATACATAAACTATTTGAAATATGAATAATTTACTTGTTTTTCAAAGAATAAATGTTTGTATTCATGGCACACAAATAGTTACAGTTTGAGGGAAGCATATGTGTGTGTTTTTAAATTAAAGCAAATTAAACAAATGTGAAGTGAAATTCATGGAGCTGGGTGGGAATTAGTGTTTCTTACTCTAAACACCAAAGATTATTTTGTGGCTTCATGGTGTCATATTAAAATATCTTCATTGGTTTTATTCCTCCAATGTGAAACTTTCCATATATTTGGAAGACCAAATATGTCAGGATTGTTCCCTTTCAGTATTTTGATGAAAAGATTGTAGGCGTAATTGATGTATGTGTAATTGTACTCCAAGCATTACTCATACATCAAACATGTTATTTACAATTTACTTACGTGCTACACTCTCAGTGAGCTCTTGCTGCTCACTATCTTCAAGTGTTAAAGTTTGCCTGAAGCTAGATTGAAGTAGAGAATTCACAGAACATTCTTAAAATGTTAGCTGCTAGCCTGTGGGAGGAAGAGTGGACCAGGTAAGAGCCTGGAGCCATCACACTCTAGCAGTGCAAGAGCTTCCTTTGCTGTCTCATTAGTCACAGTGAGGAGACTCTTCAGAATGTTCAAATGGGTAAGGAATTAAGCCACTAAAATTCAGAATGTATGAGAAACATCTCGTAATTGCAAAGAGGAGTATAAACATATAGCCACTATCAACAAAGTGTAGCTTTGGAGAGAGTCCAGAGGGACCCCAACCCCTGACTGACTCCAGTTTAAAATGTTATGCATGCCAGGAATTTCCATTGATGTGAGGGCTATCCACTGTGACCAATTAATTAAGTCTATGGATACTAGGGTTTTTTAAAATAGAACAATTTAAAGTAGATTGTATTGTTTGTTTCTTTTTATGAACAGTATATCTTTTGTATTTAAAAACAGTTAAAATATATTGCCTGTACCGTGTTATCTTTTCCCGTGACAGGCTTTATGGCCTAATCTTCCTCTCCCTGAAGTAAAAGACTGTTTTCACTTTAAATTCAGTGAGAACAAGGTCGTGCTTAAAGCAGTTTAGTGGACATTGTATTTAAATGCAACCGCCTTTGCTGTTTGAGCTGTGTGCAAGCAATACTTTCAGGGTTCTTCTTTGCAGAGTGAAGATTCAGATGAAGATGAACCTTGTGCAATAAGTGGCAAATGGACTTTTCAGAGGGACAGCAAGAGGTGGTCACGGCTTGAAGAGTTTGATGTCTTCCCTCCAAAACCGGACTTGAATATCCCGTCCCCAGAAGCTCCTCACCTGACGAGCGCAGCAAGCCGGGAGAGCGTGCTCACAGACCTCAGCGAACGTCATGAGGTGGCTTCTATTCTGAGCATCAGCAGCAGCAGCAGCCACCAACCAACCCTGCAGAGCGAGGCGTCAACCACCAGGACAAACTCCGTGGTGAGCGTTTGTTCATCGAGCAACTTCGTAGCCAACGATGACTCATTCAGCAGCCTGCCCTCGCCCAGGGAGCTGAATAGCTTCAGCTTCAACACAAAAGCCAACGAGAAGAACGCCAAGTCCAAAACAAAGAGCCTGCTCAAGAGAATGGAGAGTCTTAAAATCAAGAGTTCTCACCATGGCAAGAGCAAAGCTCCTTCAAAGCTTGGCCTGATTATTAGCGGGCCAATCCTGCAGGAGGGCATGGATGAAGATAAACTGAAACAACTTAACTGCGTGGAGATTTCCACCCTCAACGGCAATCACATCAACTTCCCCATGGTACGAAAGAGGAGTGTCTCCAATTCCACCCAGACCAGCAGCAGCAGTAGTCAGTCTGAGACGAGCAGTGCTGTCAGCACGCCCAGTCCTGTCACACGAACACGCAGCCTCAGTGCCTACAATAAAAGGGTGGGCATGTACCTGGAAGGCTTTGACCCCTTCAATCAGTCAACGTTCAGCGATGTGATGGAGCAGAACTTCAAGAACCGCGGCAGTTTTGCGGAAGACACTGTGTTTTTTATCCCTGAGGATCATAAGCCCGGCACTTTCCCAAAAGCACTCTCCAATGGCAACTTCTCCCCTACAGAAAGCAACACCTCTGTGAACTGGAGGACAGGGAGTTTCCATGGACATGGCCACCTCACCCTCCAGAGGGAGAACAGTGGCGACAGCTCCAAAGAGCTAGGCATGGGAAAGAGGCGCAACTCCTCCAGTTCGATGAGCAGCCGCTTGAGTATTTATGACAACGTGCCAGGTTCAATCCTGTATTCCAGTACAAGTGACCTGGCCGACCTCGAAAATGAAGACATATTCCCAGAACTAGACGACATCCTGTACCATGTCAAAGGGATGCAGAGAATAGTGAACCAGTGGTCAGAGAAGTTCTCAGATGAAGGGGACTCTGACTCAGCGCTCGACTCCATCTCCCCATGTCCTTCCTCTCCAAAGCAGATTCACCTTGATGTAGATAATGATCGAAGAACACCAAGTGACCTCGACAGTACAGGGAATTCACTGAATGAAACAGAAGAGCCCACAGGGATCCAGGACAGGAGGGACTCTGGGGTTGGTGCATCGCTGACACGTTCCAGCAGGTTAGACCATGAGTGGTGGGACTCAGGGTGGTATAATTCTTCAAACTGAAATGGTGCGTGGGAGGGGAGGGCCATCAAGTAGGATTAATCACTTTTTAAGTTGGCTAGAACCAAGAATAAGTATGTTCTGGTTTGCGTCTAGTGCATAGGAAAAGCCTTGACTTTTAGACTGTTTCAAAAAACTGCATCTTTCAGTAGCAGGCTGTTTCTAATAGCATGCTAGGGCACTAAGTCTGTGGGGAAAACGGGGCATGATTACTTTCTCTTGATCAATGTAGCACAGTGGGAGACTGGGGGAGTTCCAGTGGCCTCCAGATTCTGCTGGGAGTTTTACCATGCCTGTATTTTGTATTGTGAGTAGAGCAAGGATTTCAATTCTTTCTAGCTTTGTTTCCAGCTTTCCTTTAAAAGTGGTGCAAATAATTTAGTCATCTACAACTGCTTGTATAAACTTAATAGGACTTTTAGAAGTGCAGATTTCCTATTTGAGATGTGTAAAAAATGCATGTTATTTTCTCTTAGAGGAGTTTTTTTACTCCCACTGCCATAGTACTGTAAGAACTCTGGGAGAAGGGCATTGAAGCCTTTGGGGGATACCTGATAGGGCAAGGCTGTGTAGGTAGCACTGAGCTGTGGGTCATCCCAGAGTGCACATTTCCACGTGAAGCACCTGTCCATGCTGCATCACACCAGGTGAGGCAGAAACACTGCTGGCTGATGGCTGTGAAATCTCAGAAGAATGCAGCAGCCAAGGGCAGGGATCTCAGCAGTACATTTGTGGTAGTTCCTGGACGTGTTTTGCAGAGACATTTCAGTAACCTGCCCTTTCTCTGTCTCCCATCTTCTCCACAGGCACAAGCTAAGGTGGCACAGCTTCCAGAGTTCCCACCGGCCCAGCCTCAGCTCGGCGTCGCTGCAGATCAACTGCCAGTCTGTGGCACAGATGAACCTGCTGCAGAAGTACTCTCTCCTGAAGCTGACTGCTCTCCTGGAGAAGTACACACCTTCCAACAAGCATGGTTTCAGCTGGTAAGGATACAGTGCTGTGTATAGAGAGCCCGACTATGTGAGAGCATGACAGTTGTCCTTGTCCCAGGCAACACATCTTTGGAAAGATGTGATGCATCCATCCAATCCCTCCTTTTCCATATTTGCACTTCTTCCTCCAGCATGTGCTGACAGTGATTTGTGGTTTTCTAAGACAGGGCTAAAATCACTAACCCTTTACGTAAGTTTAATCCTATTAGGCTTTAGAGATGTGTTTATGGGGACATGTGAGGAACTAAAGCAATGAAGTACAGACCAACTTTCTGAAGAGAAAGAGGTTCAGTATCTATAGCAAAAGAAGTACCACTTAGTTATGGAGGCAGTTAGCAAGCAGTGGCACAAATTGCAGGCAGTCTTAATAGGCTCACTTTTCTTCAGTTATTCTTAAATATTTGTATTATCTAATTTATGTAATTATGCAATTAAATAATGTAAACTTTACTTAATTCTCACTAGCCAAAATTTTGTTTTCTCTTTATAAGGCACTATAAATTTTGTTTTCCCTTTTCAGTGCCTTTTTAAGGCACTGTAAATCAGTTAGCTTGCAAACAAGATGGAGAGAAGAAGAAAGGCTGGGAGAACTATGGAGTCTTTTGTAGGCAGCAATTTCTGTTGTGGCCAGGTGTTTGTAACCCAGTTGAATATTTTTTTGTCAGAAGAATGAAATAGAAAGCTCTTTTATTATTGTATCTGCAGTACAGCCTGTGTAACCTTCAGGACGCAAAGGACGCAAATAAAATTTTGCTTGTCCCTACCACAGGCCAGCCTCCTCCCTTCCCCAGGAGTCATAGAGAGTATTTAGCTTCGGCATCAAAGTACCTCCTGTTCAAAGGCTGTTATTATGTCAGTCTTTCTAAATACAGAAGTTGTTTGTTCTGAAAGACAGAAATAAGTATTGACCAGTTATCCCTGCATGCTTCAGATTCTCAGTGGAGATCGCAATGTGTTTTTTCACATTCCATTGGCATGTTTTTTGACAAAGCAAGTATTATTCATACATGTATCAATAATGCTCTAAACTTAACTATATAGCAATACAAATTGGTTCTGTTTTACTGTGCAACAGATTAGTCAGCTGTAAATCCAATGCACTGTTTGTATAGCTGTACTGTATGTTGAAATGTTAAATGTCTCCCTGTTTTCAGTGCTTCTGTGTCCTATTAGTTATTACACTGGGCATTAGCTTTCCACCCTGTTTAGGAAAATGACCTCAATATTTTCACATTTTAGTGCCTTTTTTTTCCCCTTTGTAAAACCAATACTCTGGGGGACACAGGGGTAAATCACTCCTTTGTGTTTAGTAACTTTTTCCTTGGAGTCATAAGCAGATGGAAAGGCCTCTCAATGAAACTGGAGTGGGAGGTGGGGGTAACAAAAGTCACTGGCTGACAAGGAGGGGGGTCCTTCAAAGGGGTTGTTTATAGAACTGAAGTTTTTAGCTGACAAACTCAAATGTATTACATCAGTTTCCTGCTGTTCTGCACACTGGTGGGTGGTGGACCCAGTTTGAGGACTTTGCAGAACAAGTAGTTGACATACAAAAGCTCATTGTTCAAATGCCCATCTTTCCTGAAACCTAAAGAAGCAGTGTTATAAGGGGTCACTGACCGCAAGATTTATTTTGACTCTTTTGCAATTCAATCTGGCCCCTGCAGTTTTACCCTGTAGCTTTCGTCCTCCTAATATTGATGGAGTAGCACCGCATTAATACTTAGGGGCAGCATACTGCCCCAAGTGTCAAGCCTTTCTCTTAGAGAAACTCTTGTTTTCTTTCCTCTCACCCTTTCCAGCCCTGAGTGGATTAACTAATTTATACTGTCACTATTGTTCACATTACTGACAGTGTTTCACTTATTTTCACTTACTTTCCAAATTACTGGAAATACAGACGATAAATAGTCAACAGAGGTTTAATTTAACGTGTCATTCCCTTTGCTTGAATAGGGCAGTACCAAAATTTATGAAAAGAATAAAGGTGCCAGATTATAAAGACCGGAATGTCTTTGGAGTACCACTGCAAGTGAACGTGCAGCGCACGGGGCAGCCTCTTCCCCAGAGCATTCAGCAAGCCATGCGGTACCTCCGCAACCACTGTCTGGATCAGGTATGTTTTGTTATTCTCTTCTTCCACATGCATGCACCACCCAAAGCCCAGCTTTCCATTCGTTTTGATTGTTCCTGGGTCAGACCGAAAAAACTAGACTCAAAACAGGACAAAATGGATAATTAATGCATGGAGAGCTTTCCACAAAATCAGAGCCCATACTTCAGAAGCTAAAGAGCATGCTTCCATTTCAGATTTTCTAGGTTCATTGTAAATGTATTTACTTCTATATGTGTATTTAGGTTGGACTCTTTAGGAAATCCGGAGTCAAATCAAGAATTCAGGCTTTGCGTCAGATGAATGAGAGTTCTACAGACAGTGTCAACTACGAAGGCCAGTCTGCCTATGATGTAGCAGATATGTTAAAGCAATTCTTCCGTGATCTCCCTGAGCCTCTCATGACCAACAAACTCTCTGAGACCTTCCTACAGATATACCAGTGTAAGTAGTGAGATTCTGCAGCCCCTAACACATGGCCATTTGTGCAGCAAGCGTGGAACTTTGTAACGCTGCTGCTCTGGGTGCTACACCTGTTTCTTACCTTGGTTTTTACCTTTCTCCAGTAACTTACAGTTTAGGCTGCCTCTAAGGAATGGATTTTTTTTTTGTATTGTCGTTTTATAGCAATTTATAGTACAAGTTTAATTTCACCTTTCTTTCTAGTTCAAGAACAAATAGAAATCCTTCATTACTTGCTCTAAATTTTCTTCTCTTCTTTGAGCATACTTGATATTATGGTTTGAAAATAAGCCACATTTAATGTGGCTAAGTAGACAAGCAGAGCGAACACTATATGAGAAGAGTTTGGGGCTTTTGAGGGGATTGGCCAGGCTACCAAAAATTTTTATTTTCTTATAATTCATTTTTGCTATCCTTCACCTCAACTGTTTAAAAACAACCCCTAAGTGGTAAGCTTTTCTGTTACTGACTTGTAGCTACTTTACAGATAAGTACCATAAAGCTTTCAGAGTAAATCACATAAAAAATGGACTTTATCAATGCTTGTAAAAATAAATAATTACGAAAAAGTTACAGGAATTTCCTTCAGAGCTCCCTAGGTGGAGATGATGTTTTAAAATATACAGACCATTTCTTCAGTGCAAGCATTTTTTGTGTGTGTTTGGATTCTCAAGCAGGTTTGTGGAGAAAATTAATCAGACTCTCCACTTCCATGCATATTAAACAGCGGCTCTGTGGGTTTAGAGCCAAAATAAGTTTGACAGAGCATTGCAGGAGTTTCTTTTCCTTTCCTTTTGCAGGCGGTAGGTCTGAGGAATTCCCAGAGGTGGTCGGGAAGTATTATCTCTATGTTAAGCAAAGAGCCTTAAAACAGCTGTAAATTTTGCTTCCCTGCAAAGGGCAAATTTTCCCTTTGCTTTGGTGCTATGCACCAGGCTGCACACTGGAATGCATGTGGCTTAAATGTGTTTTGAGCTGATTGAGAGGAAAGCATGGAAAACAGTGGATTTTTTTTGCTTAAAACTGCTTTCTAAACTCACCTGCTAGCCTTACAAAGTTGCTGAAGCCCAATGGAAATACCCATTAAGTACCTGGGTAGCACCATGTGTATTATGAGACATGCAGTGAGGATGGTAGGCTGTAATGATGATATAAATGCTCCAGGACTCAGACTCTAATGTTGTCCTCAGGGGTGGCTTATTGGAAATCCCTTTATAAGAAGCAGATCTGGTCTGGGTTGTTTCATTTTTTGTTCCTTTCAAGTTTGGAGGAGAAAGCTTTATATAAAGACACAATCAAATTTTTCCAGTGTTTGTTGTTCGTAACCAAGGAGCTGTTTAATGGTATGGGGCTTCACAGCGTTGACTTTCTTTTTCCACCGCATGACTTTGAATGATCTGCTCAATAAAGTAACCCTCTCTGTTCAGTAAAGCGCTTTCTGGATGTTTTATGACATCACTGTTGAAAAGGTTTGCTAGCTAAATTATTTAATTAGTTTACCTGTTCTAAAATGCATTCGCGTTTTAAATTTCTTTGCAAGCCAAAGAACTTCTAAATTGGCTGGACTGTGTTTGCTTGTTCCCTGCCTGAATCCAGGCTTCTGTCCTTTTAGTGCATCTGCAGGAGCATGTAGCTGTTGAAGCTGAATCTAAAATTAACTCTGGCCTAGGCACAGCTTCTTGCTTACATTTCTTATGAGGCAGGAAATAGCTGAGGGTAGTTAAACTAGTGGGTTAAAAAAAATTCCTTCGTGTTTCCTACAAATGGTATGCATCCTGAAGGAAATCACTTCAAACTCGAGTCAAATATTTGAAGCTGGAGTTTGCTTTGGGATGTATTCATGCTGTGTGTGTGGAAAATCAATGGGCTGATGAGAGAATTACTAATATTATGCAGATGTGCCAAAGGATCAGCGTCTCCAGGCTATCAAGGCTGCCATTATGCTTTTACCTGATGAGAACAGGGAGGTCCTCCAGATTCTTCTCTATTTCCTGAGTGATGTCACAGCTGCAGTGAAGGAAAACCAGATGACACCAACAAACCTGGCCGTCTGCTTAGCACCTTCCCTCTTCCACTTGAACACTCTCAAAAGAGAGAATTCTTCCCCAAGGTACGTTTCTGGGAGCAGGGCTCAGTGCTGCTGGTTCTGTAGCACAGCTGGCAGCAATGTGCAACAGGCACAGTCTGGGATTGATCCTGCCAGCTGTGATCACCTCACACACCTCAGAGAGCACCCACCAGCTGTAGAACAGTTACGGGATCTTGCCTTTTCTTGGTGATTTGTTAAAACATAAACAAGCTCATAAGAAGGAAAAAAAAAATGTGGGTGGAGGGTTGTTTCCAAAGAAAAGGCTTAGAAAGAGTAACAAGAGCAGTTGGCAACACCATGCCAATATTTGGTACCAGGCAGCACTGCTCTAAATCACCAGCAGATTTGGGAATCCTACTGTTTTCTTCCCAAACATGTCTCTTGCTCTGCAATAAATAACTGGATTTGTGTATGTGTGTGCTCTTTTCCCCTGTGAAGGGTGATGCAAAGGAAACCAAGCCTGGGCAAACCTGATCAAAAGGACCTAAATGAAAATCTGGCTGCAACCCAAGGGCTAGCTCATATGATTGCTGAATGCAAGAAACTCTTTCAGGTAAAACACCTGCTTACACAACTGATGGGTGGAATATTGATTAGGATGTCTTAGATCTGCTGTATAATGAAAAACTAGGAACGTCTCTTCATTTTTAGGAAGTTTAACACATGATAAATAGCTTTTTAAAACCTTTGCATCCTGATCTCTGTGCATAGCTGAATTAGAAGTGCTGCCAGAAGAGAAGAGAGTTGTTCTGTTGGTGCTGGTGCTCTCAAGTCAGGAGGCAGTTGTGGGGTTTGGCACATTTTTGTTGCACCCAAGCTGCATTTGGAATACATTTTCAAATTTTTATTGTTCAGCCATGAGCGTTTGTGAACCTCAGCTCTAATTACAAAGCAAGACGCTATTTCCAGGAATTTCAGTTCTCATTTTATACTTAAATTCCCAAGAGTTAGCAAGACAGGCCACAAAAGCATCCTGGAATGTAACACTGTCAAACCATAGGTTGAAGGATCTGTAGGAACTAAAGCATGCTCCCTCTAGGGCCTGCGATGGAGAACCAGACAAGTCGAGCCCTGGTTTTCCTCACTGTCATCAAATCTTTTCAGAGCTCTCAACTGAAGATGTGTCTGTCTCTTTTCTTGCAGCTGACAATGTTCCCTTCTTCCTTCAGTTTGCAGGATAAACTGTGCTGTGGGAATGAGTCTAGTTGTATAGGAAAGGGGGGATACTCCACAGAATCAGACACCCCATAAAACAGAGACTAATTTGAGTTAAATCAAAGTCACAGACTTAATTGAGTGCTTAAGCTGACAGACACACATCCCATCACTTAAAAAACTAACATACACATGTCCCTGTGGCTATTGAGCTGCTAGACTAACACAGTGATCAGGGGAGAGAGCTGCAAGAGCATGATTTCACCCTTGTCACCCCTCAGATACCAGAAGAAATGAGCAGGGGTCGGAACTCGTACACGGAGCAGGACCTGCGTCCCCTCAGCCTGGAGGAGCTCCGGGGCAGCAGCTGCAACACTGAGCCCTCTGATTACCACTGCTACCTCCAGGACTGCGTGGATGACTTGCTAAAGGAGATGAAGGAGAAGTTTAAAGGCTGGGTCAGCTGCTCCACATCAGAGCAAGCAGAGCTGGCGTACAAGAAGGTATGAACCCTGTCACTCACACCACAGCTCTGGCTTTAGCTCACTTGTGACATAGGATATTGCAGAAGGTTCAATACACATCTTTACTGTGCAGATAGATACTAGAAAAAAATCTTGGTCTTTTGATGCAGTTGCACACCATATAAAAACACCATGTCTTTCAGCAGTAGCTTGCTAATGCATTCTGATTTGTGTTCTTCTGTTTATCCAGCCCAAGAATGTTCACTGTATTGAATTTACATGCCTTCACTCACACATGCAAAGCCTTAACAAGCTGAGTCACTATGCAGGCAGTTAGAAAGAAATTTCTCATCTCTGATCTTGTAGAGCTCAGAACTAGCAGATGGAGAAGTGTTTCAATAAGATTCTTAACTTGAAAAAGAAAGTGTAAGGAAGAGGAAAATTAAGGACTCTGCTAATTTTCCCCAGGTGTGTGAAGGTCCCCCACTTCGATTATGGAAAACTACCATTGAAATCTCAGCTACACCAGAGGATGTTTTAAATCGTTTACTTAAAGAGCAGCATCTTTGGGATGAGGATCTTATAGAGTCAAAAGTAATTGAGCCTTTGGATAGCCAGACAGATATATACCAGTATGTCCAGAACAGCATGGCACCTCACCCAGCCAGGGACTTCGTTGTCTTAAGGTAAGACAGTCATATGCAATGATGTTTATATCCTACACATTTAGCAACCTTGCTTATTTCTTTATAAAATCAGCTATATTGGTAAATATCTATTTGTGCCTAATTTGAATTCCTATTAGATGTTGGAATTACTGTTTGTCAAGTAAAAGATTTTTGGTTTTCTTATTTTTTCTTAGAACATGGAGGACAAACTTCCCCAAAGGAGCCTGTGTGCTTCTAGCAACCTCAGTGGACCACGACCGGGCTCCTGTGGCAGGTGTTAGAGTCAATGTGCTCCTGTCGAGGTATCTGATTGAGCCCTGCGGGTCAGGAAAATCAAAACTTACCTACATGTGCAGAATTGATTTAAGGTAGGAAACTCCATTTTGTTTGTCCATTTCCTTTGGAGGTGGTTACTTTTCTTGTATAGTTTCAGCATGGTCAGTGGAAAACTTAGATGGTTCAACAGACTTTAGCTTGGCCAGTAGTAGTACATCCTTCCCAAAGGCAAGCACACGGGTCTCTGAGATGTCACAGAAAGCTGGCTGCAGTGCACATCTGGCAGCAGGTGTAGTTGTTGCATTAGAAGCCTCCAGTATGTGCTCCACCATCACTATTGGTATACAGCCCCAGCCTTTCCTCTGACAGTCATATTGGATGCAAGGACAAGTTAATTTTAATACTAAGCTTGTAAACAGGGCCAGGTTGTCACAAAACTTTCCATAACCTTTCCTTAGTGCAGCAAACTTGTTTTTGAGCAAATCTATATATTAGTGGGGTTGAGCTGCACAGTAACCAGTACTAAGGAGATTTCCTAGTCAGACATTTAACCAGCTAGATACAGATTTGATTGTGACTAAGAAAATACGTACAAAGTCTCTGGTACCTTCCTCATCATTACTTTTTTCTCCATGCAACAGGGGCCACATGCCAGACTGGTACACCAAGTCTTTTGGACACTTGTGTGCATCAGAAGTTGTTAAGATACGAGACTCTTTCAGTCAGCAGAGTCCTGAGAGCAAGGAAGTAAAATCCAGGTGACTACTGAAGAGGAGCAGCCATGCACTCCCCACCTCAGCAACATAGACTTTGCCCAAAACTGAGACTTGGGCGCCGCAGACCAGACCTGTGTTCCACCTGCAAGTCGTGTCATGAAGGGATGACAGCATGAGAACTTGACTGTGAGCATTGCTATAGGACTGTGGCCATACCATACACTTTAAAGCTGCTTCCTGTCTGTGTAAGGTCTATAGTGTAGGCCTCGACTGGAATACATAGGAGAACTGTGCAAAAAAATAAAAATTAAAAAAAAAAATACTATTAGATGTTTTGAATTGCTTCTGAGAAGCAAATTTCTTTAAATGCAAAATATATTATGAAATATGGTGAAGGCTCATCATTCCCATGTGAAATACTTAGCTTTATGTACATACTCATGTCATTTTATTTGTAGTGCATTGAGGGACTGGTGTATCCACTGGAATAGTTGGTACTCTTCAATGTGTTCTCACTGAGATAAGCAGAGAAAGGTTTGCACAGAGATTAAAGTGTGAATGAGTGTGTTAATGGTTGAAAGGATAGAAGAAGTTGAATTTGAAATGTGTCTGGTACACTGATAGGCAACCACAATGGATTTTATTATGCTGGATACAGTTCAACCTAGAATGGGACTCCCCTGTGGACCAGGAGTAGCTATCCTTTGAATGTGCTAGTTCTGCCTTTTCCTCAGCTCTAAACTAGTTGAAAACCCTAAGCAGATGTTACAAGAGGCTTGCTTCAGCTACTGTCCACTCCTTACCCAGATGATCTTTTAGGAGTGATGAGCATTTCTATAAGCTTATTTAAGAAAATACACCTTTGAGCAACGTAGCAGCTTAGAAATGAAATGTCTGCAATGATAAGGAGAGCCAATAACATCAGTTGTTAAAAAACAAATATGTCCATTGCTTTTACTCCTGCCTGAGTTATCTATAGGTGTTTTAATGAGCTTTTATATATTTTATTGTATTCTAGTGGCTCAAGAGGAAAAAGGTCAACACTGGAGTTGTGGTGCCAGGAGGTGGCAGGACTCCTGCAGCAGCAGCTGGGGTGGCTTGACTAGGGAGAGTCATGCAAACTCTTTCCCTTACTCACCCCTTCTTGCCTGTTTTCCTAAAAGCTGTGTGTTAACATGAATAGAACCTGCATGTGAGCAGTATGTGGGGGTTATATTGAGGGCAGAAAGGAGGGTGCAGTTTTATCTTCGGTTTTGTTGTGTTTTAAACCCTTTGGGAAATTTTCCACTTCTTGAGAATCAACTTACATGAACTGTAGGAAGTCCTGAGGTCCTCTGGAAAGATGTCTTTCTGTAGGTTTTACTGTAAAGGTAAAGATTTGCTTTCAAGGTGCAGTATTAAGTGATAAATGTATTTTGTGGCTAGGGTATGAATGAGTTGCAAGATGGAATCTTGACAGACTTTTTTACCATTGTCAGTATTATTTTAAGCTTTTTGATGAAGATTTTTTTTTTTATAATGGCAAATAATGTAGTACTTCCAGTAACAATGTTCCTCATGAGTAGGAAAATCTTGTATATTCTTCTACATCAAACACTTTTGAATTTGTAAAATTGTATGTTGTACATACCATCCTATTGTAAACATGTATACTTGCCCACAGTGTACTGTCAAACATAGATTAAGCATGATAAAGATTATTTAAAATATACCTGTATTTATACCTCAGATATTCTTTTTGGGTTTTTGTACCTCAAGTATGTTTTCTATTGTAAATGTGCTTTACATGAGTATGATCTACGCGAGAGAAAGAAAAATGTTTAACTTGCTATAGATGTCTGTACAGAATATACTCAATATGTGCACTATTAAATGTTTAAAATTGGATATTTCATAATGAGTTTTATTTTATTCTGCATTCTTCCTTCCACTCTCATACCAAGAGGGGGAGGTGTTTTTCTTACTTCTGGTTCTTTTCACGCTCCAGCCAGCAGTGCAGCCACGCCTGCCCTCTCCCAGGCTGATACTTACAGTATTGTTAAAGGCAGGTACCAAAGCAACTTGAAACAGAAGACAGGACATGACAATGGCAGAAAGCTGGACAGAAGCATTCCCTAGTCAATTGCTTCATGCTTTTATAGTAGTGGGAAGAAACCTCTGTTTTGCTGTGGTCTTGTAGAAAGGAATTCTTGAATTTGACCAGGTGGAAAGCAGCAGTAGGCAATGCTGGGAAATAATTCATTGCTTTCCTAATTTCTAAATAGAGAATGATGTCATGATGAGTTGTAGAGTCATAGGTTTGCTTCAAAAAACGCAAGTGTAAAAGTAATTGGAGAAAGTGAAAGCGCACACAGCAATTAAATCAAGCCAAAGAGGAGGCCAGGAAGATATACAAACAACTGACTAAGGTGAAAAACCAAGCCAAAGACAGCTGTTAATTCAAGCAACTTCTCAAAGTTTTTAAAGTCTTAGCCAACAGAAGTATAATTTAGGCATCTGAAGGAGGGTTTTGATTTGTGAGGCTTGTCTGATACACCAGCTGTGAGAAGGCCTCCTGCTTTTCAGTTACCAACATCATCCTATTCTTTCTCTGCCTGAGCATCCCAAAGTCCTGATCGCTATCACTTCCCACTTCATTCCCTGGATGATGCTTAAGTCTGGCAAAAGCAAACCTCTTGTTGCCATGGTATTAGTTCTCACACACCAAAGAGTTTTAGAGAACCTTTCTGATAAGGGATTGTCATTTGTTTGGCTGTTACAGAACATTTTTTCTTCCCAAGTAAATACTTAAACAACTGAACATTAAAAAAAAAAAAAATACCAAACAGATTTGTTCACAGTTCTGGGTCCTGGGAACAAGCAGAGTTAGAGCTAATTTTTTTTCTGTAATGATGGTTTTGTTTGGATATTTAAGCACACTAACTCATGATACACCTCTGGCAACTTAAGGATTTACGCTGCATTTTGTTTAAAATGCATTTAAGTTACTTTCAAATTAACATTTTCCTAAACATTTCTACAATATGAGTTAATTTTGAATCTTCTAAGTAGCCTCAGCCTCCAGAATGCTTGTGTTCTTGGCACCTTCATTTGCAGATGTCCATGTTGGTGCAGAACACCAGAATTCAATCTTCCATGCCTGTGGGGTTTTTTGTCAGCTGTCACTCGGGCAGCACTAGCTCCTCTTGGGACATTCTCCTGCTTTAAGCAGTAGTTGCCACAGAGGAAGTGCAGGCTGGGCCCCAATTCCATTCTGTCCATGTGCTGGTGTGAATAACTGTGTACATTGCATCCCTGGTGCAACACAGGTCCAGTCTGCCCTGTGCTTCAGTAATGCTGAATTTCAGTACTTCTTTCTGACAATTTCAAGAAGAAAATGTCATGTTTCACTGTCATTCCTCAAGTAATGCAGCTCCACAGGTAGGTATTTATGAAGCTGTAAATAGTCAGTAGCCTTCACCTTAGAAAGGCCACTAACACATGTGGACAGTCTGGGAAAGGGAGACTGAAATGATGTAAAGCAGTACCTCTGCAGTCTAGTACAAGACCTTGAAAAGAGCAGGAGACGGTATCCACAGTAGCTGTGCCAGAAGAAAGTATGAAAACAGTATCCATGACTTGGGCTAGATTATAAAAGGTGGATATTTTCACTTAAGGCATATGAAAATTAACTGGTATACACAAATCTGCTAAGTGCTGGAAGCAGTGTCCTATCATAAGGAATGAAAACATGATAGTGGTTTTACAGAGCAATGCATTAAGAGTAACTGATTCCTTCATCTCTGTTATACCGTAACTTCTGAATAAAAAACCCTTCACTGCATCTCTGAAAAGTTACTTTCATCTTTTTCTCATCCATCAACCCAGAATGTTTTATTTTTCTAGCAAGGAAAAGCAGCATCACATTCTAAAACAATTAATTCATAGCACCAGATTAGGGTGAAAATCTTATGCTAATATGTAATGCTTGCACCCATGTACCTTTTGCATTGAGCACTCCCCTAAGATCTTGAGACTTGCTAAATTTCTTCTCTCCTCTGCACCATCCTACCGTATTTTCCTGTATATCCTGAGGTGTCCAGATTGCTTGCAAGAAATGAATTTGCAAGCTGAATCCAGGGACAGTAAAATGCAGTGAAGTATGGGAAAGAATTCAAAGAAGGAAAAATTCCATCGAAAGAGATTAAGGCACTGGAGGGGCACATTTAGAGAGAGAGAGTCAAGCCACAGTCTGGCCACTAGACAACAGGGATGTAGTAAGTGTCAACTAGCACTGGAAGGTCATAAAAATCCAGAAGAGGAGTTCAAACTAGCTGAGTGGGTGTACAAGATGGGCTAAAAATTCATTAATGGAAAATGTGAGGCAGAAGGAAAGGAAAAGGCATTTTGCACACAGCAAGAGGTCTTTGGGACTGTGGGACAATCTCTCCCTGAGAAGCAGCAAGAGCATAAGTAATTTAAAACTGCTCATGCACAGACCCTGGAATCATTGCTTCCTAGCTTCCATAAAGCATCACAAAGACATAACAAAGGTCCTCTCTCCATTATTTGCCATGATTACAGCACTTACAGGCTACCACTTTTGACCTTTAAGCACTGTCAGATAGCCCTGCCTGGCTGAGCAAGAACATATCTGGTGTCAAAAATAAAATATCTCAATTGTTTTGGAAGTTACCAAGAAGTCTTTCTCTAAGAATTGCACTGGAGTTTGCGGCATGCAATTTGCTTAGATTTTATTGAAGTGGACATTCACTTAAATCAGAAGATGCAGTGCCTTACCACCATGGGCCAGGAGCATGAAGATCAGCCCGGGGAGGTTACCACACAACTGGGAGACCTCTTTGCTTTCCTAAGTTTTACACAAAATCCAGAAAGATCTATAACCCTGATTGACATGATTTCCCCATCATAGAGAGAATCAAATCCATTCTTCCATAGGTTCAGAGGATTTTCCTTACTACAGGAAGAAAAAGACCTACAGCAAGTGTGTTGTGCATGCTTTTCCAGGTACCAGTGTTCTATTAGTCACTTCATTAGCTCAAGTAATAAAAGGGTGATGTGGTGGGTCTAAATATCACAGCTGCTCCTAATGCACACAGACATTTCTTAAGGCTTTCTAACACTGAAAATGGAAAAGCCCCTTAGGAACAGAATTCCCAGTGAATGAAAGAATACTACTATTCAAAAAATTAAATATTCAAAAGGTAGAGCATTAAAGGGCCAGTACAGTTATGTATGCTTTCCAGGGGAGGAAATTAAACAGCTTTTTCCATGATATGATGACATAAGCATGTTATAAGCTGGTAGGCAGGGTGATAATAGCTGAGATGGCTCTGATTTGAGGGAGCTTACACCTTCATTTATTAGAGACATAGGAAGATGGTTAGCAAATGAAAAGGGAATTTCAGGAAAGAGTGGCATCAATTAAAACACTTGAGTGTCACTTGAGAGAACTGTCATTTTTTAAAATAAGCCAGCTAGCAGCAGAAGTAGATTATATTCATAAAGATTATATTTATAAACCAGACTAAGATCCAGACTAAGATGGTGTGCAAGGTGTGTGTAATAGAGGAATGGTTGTTCTAAAGTTTTGGCCGAACACTTCCAACATGTTTAGTGACAGCAGCCTGACAGACAAAACAAGCAGGTCATCTGGTAAGTATTTGCTTTTCTCTCAAAAACAAGTAAAAGATAATAAATTTCAGTCAGGGCATATTATGAGCTGGTTAAACACATCATCTTCAGCTGGGCTATAATTCAAGTTCATAGAAAGACTGACACTATAATTAGTGAAGTTTTTAATAAGCTATTTTTTACCTAAATCTCTGGGTCAAGTTGTACAATACAGCATATTCTAAGTAGACCATTTAAACACAGGAAAAGGAATGCAAAGATACTAAAATATTTGTTTTAA
Source organism: Parus major (assembly GCF_001522545.3). Classification (NCBI taxonomy): domain Eukaryota; kingdom Metazoa; phylum Chordata; class Aves; order Passeriformes; family Paridae; genus Parus; species Parus major. The sequence continues at coordinate 41,437,140 of NC_031771.1, forward strand.
CTCATTCATATAATCTCTAGCAGTCTGTACTCTTCTCATTTCTCTCTCTCAACAGAATGTCTGAAGAATGCACATTGGCTTTTTCACTTCTTATTAAAGCCTTTTTCACCTACATAATTTATCAACTAGACCTTCCAAAGCATACAAGTAATAAATCATACAATAATACAATAATCCAAACTGAATTTGAATATCACACCTCACTGATACCTCACCTCCCCTATAGCCTACAAAGCTAGAACAACATTAAAATCAGTACTTAAGTAAAAGGGGTAAAACTTTGCTGCCTACAATTTCATTCAGCAGATAGCAATGGAAACTGCTTTAAGACACAGAAAAGCAGCTTTGAAAGCCTTCTAGACCTTCTTACAAAGAGAGGGAAATTCATTAAGGTAATGTGTCTGGAGAATGACACCTGCCCTCCCTCTACTTAGGTGCTTTTACTCCATTATCTAAGACTGGGAGAAGTACATAAAAATTACTGAAACTGAAAAACTCTGGTGGTGCCTCCTGTAATCCTCAGCAACAGTGACACACCTACCTCCCAGTGAGAGGAAAAGCAGATGAGGATGATTCATGTCTTCCATGGTGAGAACTGATGGTAATTTTCTTCCCCCAAGGGTGTCCCATCTCTGTGCTACACTCCTCATCAGCTTGAAGTATGCATGGAACCACAGAATCCTTTTGGGCAGAAAAGACCTCTAAGATGGTTGAGTACAACCATTAACTCAGCACTGCCAACCCCTCCATTAAACAGTGTGCCCCAAGTGCCCCATCCACACATCTTTTAAATAACTCTGGGGATGGCGACTCCAACACTTCCCTGGCCAGCCTGTTCCAAAGCTTGACAACCCTTTACACAAAAAGATTTTTCCGAATATCCAATCCAACCCTCCCCTGGAGCAACTTAAGGGCATTTCCTCTCGTCCTGTCACTTTTTCCCTAGGAGAAAAGACTGACCCTCACTACAGCCTTCTTTCAGGCAGTTGCAGAGAGCAATAAGGTCCCTTCTGAGCCTCCTTTTGTCCAGGTTAACCACCACAGCTCCCTCACCACTTCTCAGAAGACCTGTGCTCCAGACCCTTCACCAGCTCTCTTGCCCTTCTCTGGACATGCTCCAGCACCTCAATGACTTTCCAAAACTGAAAACAGCTGATCTGCAGCTTCACCAGTGCCAAGTTCAGGGGCGTGTAGCATAGAAACACAAACTCCTCATAATGCAGGGCAAGTATTCAATTAAGTAGAAACACTTAGATGGGATCACAACTGCTCATGAATTCCAGAACTGTAATGGTACCCACAGCAGCACTAACACTACACAGTGCTTGGTCTGCAAGCTCCCTTACTTGGCTTTGGAGACCCCTGAAAACATTAAATTGCATTTGAGGCCTTTTAAGAATGACCTTGAGCATGTAGAAAAGTCAAGATTTTCTAGCTAACATCTGAACCACAGTCCAAAAGAAATTCCATTCACATTCACTGTCTCCACCCTTCTAACCTAAGATAAGAATAAATGATTATGTGTAAAATTATCACATAACTTTTTAGGTAAAGCACTGGCCTTGTCACGTTAATTGTAAACAAGATCAGGCAGAGTAGCTACTGAACTAGGCTCAATTCAACAGGCACATGGGGCTGGGGAAGGAGGGGAAACTGTCCCAAACCTCCTACTAGTGAGATTGTTGAGGGGATGAAGGACACGTCAAGAGCAGTGACAGAGTTCAGAGGCCCTGCTGCTGAGGAGCACACAGTCATGGCTAACACAATAACACATTTTGGGCACGTATTTGATAAAAAAACTGAACAACTAGCAGACCCTGGGAAGCTCTAAGTATCTAAAGTTTTAGGCTTGCATAGAATCATATCCCCAGTTTATTGCTAGAAAAGAGGCTAGAGACACTGATTCGAAATCTCAACAAGCGGTCTGAGAGAAGAAGGCAAAACAAGCTGTTTTCTGGCACCATCTGCTCTATTGTAAAAGTAATTATTTTCATAATTTGGAATTTCATAATTTGAAAATCTGCATTTGGAATTCACTATTATTAATTTTTTGCAGAGCTTTGAGAAAAATATAAGTACCAAAGTTCTTGTTATTTTTAATTTCTGCACTAGGCATTTGGACTTACTTCTGGAAGTATTTTTGACAAGATCCTGCAGGAAGTTTTTTGTCCTGGTGAGCAAACAGCCTTTCAATGGTCACTATAAGAGAGAGCATTTGTTTAAATTAATCAGCAGCCCACCCTGGGACATAATATTTACTATGCTATTTTTTTATAATGCACCATGTAACAAATCAAGCTTATCATACTCTTTTTGATTCCTTGAAAACCATCACAAACTTTTTTTACTGTTCAAACATTCTGTCTTACTGATGTAGAGATATTTTCTGAGGTTTCATACATTTTTTTCTTTTTTTCTTTTTTTCTTTTTTTTTTTTTTAGAGCTTCTTTTCTTTGCCTCCTCTTCTTATCCTGTTAAATGACTAAAACAGTTTCCAGAGCCAGCCACTCCATGTAGTGGTTTGTTGGTTTGTGATGACAGAGTTGCTGCCAAATTTTATAAAGAATGTTCCCTGGGGCACAGAGGGGAGGGAGGTATTCTTCATGGCCTCTGTTTTCTTCCCATATTGTTTAACAAACAAGCAAACTGCCCTGCAGTTGCTCTGACCCCTATTTAGACATATCCCTTTCAGGCAGCCACACAAATGAACTAGGAAGGAAGTGCCGTCACAGCCCTTAGAAAAGATAGAGAGAAATAAAGGCAAACATTGTGTGTCTAAACAAACAAGCTCACTCTGCTCTGCCCTTCTCTTCTGCCTAATTCTTACAGAAACTGGTCCCAGAAGTAGTATTTGGGGCATGAGCATTTTCCATGTTGTGTAGGACTTGGTTACCCACCCACTACGTTCCACTGCCCTGACAGGTTTTGTCCCAACCTCAGAGATGAATGAATAATCCAAAAAACTTTGGTATAAATAGGAACTCAGCCCAGGCACTTTGAATGCCTCAAGCCTGTCTCTCAGTCTGCTTTCCTACATGAACTTTATGCCCTCTGTGCCTTGCCTTCCCTAGATAGACTTCCCCAGGACATCAAGAGGGAAAAAAATGTATGATTATTTTGCTTCAGTAATCATAAATTGAAAGTGCAAGTTTTGCAAGAAACTGAAACAAAAATATCTAAAGGCCAAGCTGAGAACAAACTTCCTTTTGAGTTGCTTTTCGTCTATACACAATTCCAGAGGATTTCTAAATCAAATTATTTTTGGTAGACAAGAGATGAAACAGATGTGCTATCAAGTACATTTTGTGATGGGGAGCTAGAGTATAAAAGATTTTGAACTAGAGATGCAAATAGCAAATTTGAACATTAATGTTGCATGCTAATCACAGGAACAAGTTTTGAGATATCAGAGCTGATAAATCTCATTAAAAGAATGCTTAGATGAACTCAAGGGTAAAAGGAAAAAAGAAAATACTGTCATTTAAAAGATTATGAGTATGATTTTTTAAGTATTTCCACATTTCCCTGGTAACATACCTTCACAGTAGTAGCTGTAAGGTGGTTACAGAATCCGAGCCCAGCACAGGGTAACAAAAATAACATCATGCTGCAGGGCCATGACACAGCACAAGCACTGCATCACCCACACCCCCCTGGGCTGCTGCAGGTGATCTCTGCTCTGCAGGGCTCTTCTCAATGCAGCAAACCTTGGAGCTGCTTTTTCCCAGACATTGGCTTTAGCCTGACTGAAAGACAAGAAATCCAATTTCAAACAAAATGCTAGGCTGATTGCAAGACTGAATTCTTATTTGCAGTCTACTCTCCTGCTAAAACAGACTCCTAGATTCTGTTTAAAACTTGCCAGAGAAGTTCATAGGACAGCAAACCCCAGCACTTGTGAAGAATTTGCCAAAAGTATTGCTTCGCCCTTGCTCACAGCTCTTTGTTGATAGCGCCGCGCAGAGCAGACAGAAAACAGAGCTGTATCTGGTCGGCATCACGCACAGACTGCGATATGTGCGTATTTGTGCCTGAGGAACTGCTTATCACTGTGATGAATGGCTCTGCATTTAGCTATCTCCTTAAAGAGATAAGATGCTGTAAGTTTTTGTTATCAGTTGTGCCCAGATTTGTACCATTAAACAAAAAATTGGATTAATATTTTTAAACAAATCAGATTAATGTTGTGTACTCATTATGATGCTCCTGGGGATCATAAACTGGGATAAGAATATATACATATAGTTTGCAGTTGTTTCGAGCCATGAGACAGAGAATAGCCTAGGAGATGCTCTTTGTAAGGACACATTCCCTAGGGAGCTGCTGAAAAATACTGATTTCTTTCTCTACCTTGATTATTAATCAAGCATACTGTATGTGATTTAAAGATGCACCAAACCAGCAACAAACCCCAAATACTTCCCAATCACAAATAAAATATTCTGGTTGCTCTCTGTTGAACACTGCAGGAGAAGTTGAGGCTGAGCAACAACAGCTTCTGAGATCATTCACTGCTGCTGCAGCCTTTTCTCTGTGGACACTTTCTGTTCTGCAAACCTCCAGTTAAACCCTGCAAGCTCTCTTTTGCAATCAGTTCTACACTGCTTGTGTGTCTCGTCTGCCTGTGACATTCTCTCCATCCTGCCAGAGCCAGCACTGCAGTCAGGTCAGGCTCAGATCCTGGTGTCGCATTTCCTTCTCCCTTTGCCTGATCCGATACAAAACCTCTCACAGGCGTTTGCACAGCTCAGACTAGGTGCTTACAGATTGCATCGTGTTTAGCAACGCTCCAAGGTAAGGGGCCTGTCACCACCCTCTTGGGAAGCTCAAGTTCTGAGCAACCAGCCTTTCCCCTAAACTGCATGGGTTTACATAGGAGGAGGGACTGTCTAGAAGCTTCCCTGGCTGGGATAAGAGGAGAACTTGATCAGGCCTTGATCTGTTTTAAGATATTTGACTACTTTTGTTCAAGATCAAGAAATCTTTAGCTTCTCATTTGTCCTATACCACAACCCACCTGCTCCTGGTGAACTGAGACACACTCTGGCATTAAACTGGCCAAACATATTCTTCTTCCAGCCTGGAAAAGCAGCCATTACAAATTTTGGTTAAAGCTGGTGTCTTCAGGGAAGTCGACTGCCTCACTCTGCATTGCTTCTGGTGGCAAGTATTGCACCCAGCCCCTTTTCATCAGGAGAGAGGCCAAACTGTAGGAGCACAGCCTCCCTCTGGAGCTGCTGCCTCCTGACAGCGTTTCTCCAAGTGTTTGAGATTCATACATGGATGCTTCCCAAGGAGGAACCAGCCACTATTCAACGTGGCATTTCTAGGCCTAGTAAAAATTAATTTGGCTTTCATTCATGGCTTTGGCTGTCATATTTCCTGTGATGCATCTATGATGTGTGAGAAAATACCTACTTTCTTTCTTGGTAAACATGAATGAGCCTAGGCCTACTGCCCCATGGATGGCACTTGCCTTTGTGGCAACTCTTTCCAAGCTGTCTCATACTGTGCTTTGGGTAGTCATCTATCAATTTCCCCAGGGTCATGCAGTGACCTCAGAAGAACAGTGACAATACTGATCTCCTCATCAGGCTTTTTAAACAGCTACATTTAACTTTCTTCTCCTATTGCCTTTAAAATGAGGGAAGAAACATGGGAGAGAACATTCCATGCCAGCAGCTCTCCTCTGAAGAAATACTCTCCAAGAGCCAACGTGAAGTACATTTAAATTGTTTCCTTCCAAAACCTCACTCACTGCAATATTTTTGACTTTATTTATTCAGACTGGTATCTACATACCCCAATTCAATACAATTTGCTTCACTGCCCTGCTCCCTTCTGGTGTAAGAAACTTACCTGCAGGTGGGGCAGATGCCTGGCTCCAGCTAAAATCACATCTTCCACTAGCAGGTCTCACCTCCTTCTACCCAGCAGCACAGGCAGTAGGGGTGGTGATCGTGGGCAGCTTTATTTAGATTTAAATTCTGAAAAGATTTATTATTTAGCACCAGATATATACTATGACAAAGAAGCATAACTCTTGTTTCATCTTCTGCTTTCCCTGCAGACAAACTCTGCCTCAAGATACTGCTTGCTCTGACACAGCTGGGAGGTTCACATTCAGAACAGTGATGGAGGAACCTTTTGTTAAGAGGTATCTCAGACTTTCCTTTGGTCATTATTACCCATCACTGCTCTACAGAGTATAAGAGATATGCCCCCTCTGAGAGTCCAATGCAATATCTATAAATTAGCCTCAGTCCAGATAAACCCACTGAGCTATCTCAGGGAATATTTATAGCTGAACATAGCTCCCTTGGGGAATTACAGTCTCCAAGTCAGTGCAGTTGTTCCAAAAAAAAAAAAAAAAAAAAACAGAGAAAAACTGCTTCTTTCTTGGTCTCCTCCATTATAGTAAGTTCTTTTCACTACAGAACTGTCAGTGTGACATTCACTCTCAAACACAACCAACTGGGTGAACTGACTTCTTCTGTGTGTGGCTGTAATGCCATATCCAGAAACCCTGATCATCACTAACTACACAGCCACATTTACATGATAAAAATATGGTGGCATTAATAACTTGTGTTGGCATGCTTTCCCAATTGTCAGGGCTTTACATAAATATAGAACTTGGCTTATAGATTTGTTTCAGAGTCTTTTTATATCTGATTATGGCTCCAGGCTGATCATTATCTGTACAGACACTGTAATTAAGGATCAGTAATTCTGTCCAGTGGCCAATAGTCCCCACAGTGAGAGGCACATGATGGGTTTTCAGCTGTTCAGTCTTTCAGAGTTTCACTGGAAGTCAGCTATTAGAAAGCTGTGCTGTAAAAGGACAGAGCACCAGCCTCAAAGGAAAGCGGCTAGCAAGTATTTCCATTCCAGCATCTCAGCAGAAGAGAGCCCTGTCCTGAAGACCTTTATAGGACAACTTAGGTATCTGCACAGGCACACATGGAAAGACAGAGCTCCCACGTGTTTAACTGAGGGCAGGCACTGGGAGCCAACACTTCCCTCAGGCCTCCACCTCAACATTCACACCGTTTCTTGGGAACGAGCTGGATACACACAGGAAAACAAAGGAGGGTTCTTACATTTCTGAAGTACGTGTCATAGAAATAGAAAATAAATAAAACATCATAAATAAAAACATTTTTCTGTAGTGATTTCACAGAGGTGAGAATTTCAACAGCAAAATAAAAATTGGCTGCAGCAGATCCCAAGTTTTATTCCCACACTTCACAGCCACGGTTTCTGCCAGCTGGGAGGAAAACACAGCTGAGCTAGAAATCATGGATGTTTGTGAATAGCAGGAAGAGAACACAGTGTAATAGCAGCACTGATTCCAGCACCAAAGACATCAGTCTTGAGTAGACAGGCAATTTGAACAGAATCAGCGAATGTTGCTGGGTTTTGGTTCTTGCAGGTTTGTTACAGGCCAAGGCACACATGGCAAGGCAGTTGTGAAGCTTCCCATGGGCACTCCTGGCTCATCCTGAGACCATTGGCTCCTTCCCCCAGCCCTGCACTGCCACAAACCAACACCCCTGCACACATAAGTTCTAAGAACCTTTTGGCTGGAAGATTCGTATGAGCTTGATCTGAAACACATCAGACTAAAGGAAGAAAAGCATGAGACTTTTAGCTAGAAGTATTCAAGAGCTAAACAACTTAGTTAATTATCTGGGGAATGGAGAGAAAGGTAGCAGTAAGATACAGCCTCCAGCTCATCTGGAAGTGTCTTCCCTAAAACACAGGTAACATTCTGGTCCTACACCTCCCAGATTTACCACACCAGGAAAAAAATTTTGGCTTGCAGTCAAAATATTCAGAGGCTCACAGCTTAGTGGAAGGATGGCAGAAGGCAATTCCTGTGACCTCCAAATCATAGCCTATATTAGATATTTGATATATGATGTATATCAAACTTATTATACAATATATATGAATAATATTATTATCATTTTATGTATTATATTATACATATAATTAGCAATAATTGTATCTAATATGAATATATTAGATATATGAATATATAGATATATTGATATATAGATATATTTCAGAGGGAAGAAGAGCAAACCAGGAAGCCCTGAAGGACTTTTGTAGCTGCCATTGAGTCTGCCCATTCTGTGTGTCTTGTAAAATTGCACAAACAGACCCACAAGAAGATTCAGTTCCCTCTCTGTTGTACCACCAATACTTAAGCTACAAAGAGCGATGCAATAATAAACACAATCAAGCTAGGTTTTAGATTTTGGGATGTAACTGTGCTAAAATACATCATAATTCCACTACCAGATTATTTCAGTAACATTCCCATGACATTCATGGCCTAATGGGTGGGTGAATGGGATAACTAGCATTGCAGTGAAATGAGGCAGCCCAGCACATGAGAGCAGTAACTTGCAATACCACACAGATGACAGGATACTCTGGTGTCAGTGTAGAAAATACAGGCTGGACAATAAAATTCCACACTGGGAGTCTCTGAACTCCCAGATCACACAAACCAGAAGCCACAGACACAAAGCAAAACCAACTGGCTCTCTGGGCAGACTGGAGAGACAGCCCTGCTCCCCTGCTGTCCCTATGGAATTGCTTACCAATTCCTCCAGTGAAGGCTTCATCTTACATGAACACAATTAGTCTTTAACTCTTTCCCTGGTGGACAAGGGACATAAACTGAATTGGAGTCAGAAAACTGCTGCTCTCTTTTAGCAGATACCTTGGATATTTGTACCACAGCCCCTTGGTCTGACCTCAGATCACTGTTCCCATAGGTATCCTGCCAGTCTTTATGTGGCTGGGGTAGAGAAGGACCCTTGCAGCTCTGAGAGTAATGATTTTACAGAGCCTCAGGGATTAACAGTCCAGCTTTACACAACTACCCAGGATGCAGGAGACAGCCTAAGAAGCCATAGCCCATGTGAGTGCAGCCTGTTCAGAGCAGGAGTGTATGTGAAGCGCTAGACTGAGAGCTGCAGCTGGGACACACAAGAGATGAGCTCTTTGTTTCTATGAAGCTGGATTGGAGACGCTTGCCTTCTTTCTTCTTGTACTTTAAGCAGCAGCACCTGGCTCACTTTGTCCAGCTGGCAAATGTTTTGCTCTGCACCATCACTTTTTCTGACCTTTCCTTTCCCATATGTTCTTTGGGTGCTGCTGTCCCACAGCAGCTGCAGTCTGGCCAGGCCTGGCAAAGGAAGAGGTTGGGAACCTTCAATTGCCATTATGACCAGCAACGTGGGGGCAAGGCTACCATTAGCAGAGTTATGTCTGGTTTCCCTTTTCAAATACATACTGGCACACTCCTCTCCCTGCATCTATCTTGTCTTCTCTTTCCCTACACAGAGGTTTCTGCACTCTTCCTGCAAGACCTTTCCCAAGGGCCTTATCATGCCTTGAACTGGGAAAGCTGCCATTTCCTTTCGGTGCAATGGCAGTTCAAAGGCTTGATGCTTTGGAGCTTTCTTGAAAGTTGTTGGATTCTGCTGTTTTGGGCACTCCTTCCCTTGAAAGGTTCAAATCCTGCTTCTGCTGGCTCAGGACCGACATGAAATAACCAAGCAGAGTCCCCACAGTCAGGGCCAGACTGCACCTTCTCTTCCTTCCTTCCTCCCTGTTTCCCTGGAGCAGTATCAGGGCTGGAGTTTGTGGCAGTTTTCTTGACTGCTGTTAAATGGAAACTGTAAAGCAAACAGAAAAATATAGAGTCACAATTAAAAAGTCATTGATTTGGTCTCATTCTTTCAAAATACCTCTGTATGGTATTCACAAAAAATGTAACTATTTTTGTAGCAGCTTGGCATCAGCTTTTTGCTCTCAGATTTCTTCTGCAGAGCCTATTTAACCAAAGAAATAGATTGACTGACACCTAGTGGAAAACCAAAGATTTTCTTCATCTTATTTAGTTAAGTGAAACAGAATTCAAATCGACTTTGTACATATGAGCATTACTGTAGATAATAATATTATTGCTGGATCACGTGTATTTTATCTCTATTTCATTAGTGCATTCAAATATTCAACAGAAGCACAGACAGGAGAATCAACAGGAATTTATTTTAAATATATACACGTTCTTTGGTTAATGAAGGAGGCTGGTATTAAACCAGGACAAGTACATCCATTCCTACCATTGAGAATATCAGTAACACATAGCTCTGGAAGCCCATAAAGTACTGATAAATAAATATAATTTTTTTTCTCAGCACTAACAGTCTTCTGGAGTTGTTTCCACCAAAATACATTTATTCCCTTATTAATAATTTATGTGGAAATATTTAGAAGGTGAAAAGTATATTTTTTCCTAAATTTTTATTTCTAATGACCTTAGAAAAGTTCATTGTGTGGTATCATTAATCTGACTAACAACAAAAAACACGAAGACAATTTTGCTTTCTCATTAGGATTTGTAGATGCTTTAGACTCTTGTCTCAGTGTTCACCTAATGTTCAGCATCTGTGAAGGGATTTTGCAATGCCAGACAAATGCCAAACCCATCTGAGCTGACTGCAGAGCTCCCACAGACCGAGGCAGGTACAGCCCCATACGTGCTGTGACTGACAGATGTGACTGGTGCAATGCTGTGCTTTGCCAGCCTTGCTGAGAAATCACAAGGTCCAGCTGGTAAAGGATTAAACAGAGGGGGTTCTCTTGCAGGAAAAAATATCTAAATATAGTTTTCTGGTAGAAAGAGGCTTTTGCATTCACTTCCTTAGGACAGCACTTCTGTTCTCCCAGTGCCTCTCTGCACTTTTCCAAAGTATGTTATCTAAACAGTCAGATCCATATTCCATATTCTTCTGCCTTGCTCCCCTATCTCAAATGAGTGGCATGTGGGTCCTGAAAGATAATCTGACATGTCTGGATTTTTAATGAGAAGTTATATAATAAGTAGGTCAGAATTTGGTACTATCGGCAGTGCCATTCACACCCAAATCCCACAGATCTGAATTTTAGGTTTGATAATGATTACACAAATTTATCTGAAGTGACTTTAATATACATGTAGGTCCTGAGAAGTTATTTATAAGCTGAGTCTGTTGATGTTACCCATAAGCAAGAAATTTTCCTACATAAATCCCAGACTAATGGTCTCATAAAACCATACGGCTATCAGGTCTTACTTTTAAATTTTTCTATTTCTCAATTAAAAAATATGTCAAGAAACTGCCTGTGGTCCTTTGAATAGACTCTTGGCTGGTTTAGATGAGAAAAACACTGCCTTATATTTCATGTTCACATTTTTTTCTTCTTTTCCTTTAATTTTTTTTTTTTAATTCTTCATTTAATGTTTCTTTCTTAACAGTGGTATTATCCAGCACTGTTATGAATATTCCTACCTATTGTCTCTCTCCTTCTTCCATTTCTGAATCCTTCTGACTTATTTGTTCAAACATTGGCACTTGTTCAGAGAGTAAGCAGGCACACAAGTGCAGGAGACCACTATGACACTGATAGCAATGATCTCAGCCTTGGCAGAAAAATGTCATTTCACATTATTCTCTGCACTCAACCAACCAATCCAGGAACAATCCAGCTTTGGCACACACAAACTGTAGGGATCAAACAAGCTGAAAAGTAGCCCCAGATCATGCCCTGGTATTTCCTTGATTATGTTATTCCCCTTGTATTTAAGAAACAGCACGAGCCTGTATCTATTAGAGGCTGCAGTGATGATTTTCATACTGTCAGCTCAACGTAACCAACACGGCCTTCAGTGAACTAACACCTCAGAGAAGCCACCCTGCCAAATATTCCCTGACAAAGATGCAGCTCAGATATGGACCACAATGGTGTATGAACATCACTGTCATTCAAAGTCCTCCTCAGGACTTTGTGCTGAAGGGACCATAAGTGTCACCAAAGAGTGACATTCCCACAGCGATGTCCAGTGAGTTAAGTCCAGAATTTTGGGAGCATGTGCTCATGTCTCCCTTTTTTTGATCCTACTTCCATTCCATGGTTTCACATAGGCATCTTATAACCCGTTATATATAGGGAACAACCCTTTTGACCCATGTACATGAAAATATAATTTTTCTTTAGTTCAGTTTCATTGCCAGAATTCCATTTTCATGCCACCATTCCTGAAATCTCCATATTTAGTATTACCAAATGGCTATCACTGCATATGGCTTTTTGTTTATTTCAAAGTTCAATGTAAGAATATTGAAATTGTTTATGTAATTGCTGTATTAAGTCTGGTTTTTGTATTTATCCACTTGAGCATTGGCTTCTTGATCCTCTGTCTCCAGTTAATTCTCCTTTAGGCTTCTTTACTCTCAATAAGCCAGAGCCTGATATGTTACCACAGAGACACGATCCAGCACAGATTGAAGGGCTCATGTGGTTAACCTGCTCAGAGACACTAATGGTTTGTTTAATATTTCATAGATATGTCAATTACAAATTCTGTTCATAGTGGAAAGGCTGCTTTGCACAGCACTGCACCACGTCTCCTGTAAGGTCTTTATGAGAATTGAAAGGCAAAGCTGCACCTGAGGACGCATTGTGGTGCATACAGCAGGCATACACTCTGTGGCAAAATTCCCATTTAGGAAGTTGACCCAAACACTAGAAAAATCCATGGCTGCAACTCAGAGTAAATTCAGATACAGAATCATTGTTTTTTCACTGGTAAGTTTTAAAAGTTTCATTTCACTTCAGAATTTGGTCTCTCCAAAAAAGCCTTAGGTATTTTTCATGGCAAACAAAAATAAACATGCAAAGGTTTGGTACTTCGAATACCCAGCTCAAGGGGTAGGTGAGAACGTGTCATAGGTCCAGTCTGCCCTTCATGCACAGATTTTTTATTTTTATTTAATTTTTTTTTAACATTTATTTCCTTGTGAATCTCGGGTAGAGGCAGGAGAGAGAAAAAGAGTTGGGTGTGCCTGTGGCTTACTCTTCTAGGGACTATGGAAACACTCCTGTGAAACTGTGGCCAAACATTTGTTCCATTATTAAACTGACTGCTCTATTTTATATTTAAACATAAATTAAACCTCCCAGGGATCTTTGTTTCTCCTCTGAAGCACAGAAAGGAAAATCCCAGGGTAAACAGGCATTACATAGAACAGCCAGTACAAAGACCAGGAAAGTCAATGGAATACTTTGAATCAGATATTGAGGTATTTTTTCCCTGAATGAGGTCAGATTTCACAAGCTTGAGTGACTTTCTGTCAATCTCTTTAATGTGATTCTCCTACCACCTTCCCTTTCTTTCCTACTACCTCTATCCAAAAACATCCTCTGGCTGGCAGCTCAGTTGTACTCATGGCTTAGTCCTTTCTTCCTCACTGTCAAATTGTTTGCTTCCCTTTCTGAAATTGCACCAAGGGCTACTCAAAATTGTATTTTAATGTAACTAAAGCATTTAACATATGCAGGGGGGAAAAATTAAAAGGTTGCATTAAAAAAATAATTACATATATAACAGATGTATACAGAGATATATTTGTATCTGCTCATTATTTAAACCTATTACTCAGGGGTTAGACAAACATTTTCAATGGTCCAGTGGTCAATGTTAGAACGCCAGTCTGTGTAAAGTGGAGAGGGTCAGATCCCAAGAAGCAGCAAGCACTCTTGATTGTTATTGATGTTGATAGTTGCAGCTAGTGCTCAGTACAGGCATTGACCTTCATCAGGCTACACCATGGAATAAAGCACTAATTTAAACCAGCCTGGAAATACTGTGTGCAACCTCTCTCTATTAATTTTTTCATTGTCTCGTCTCTTGCATTCTCTTGGACACACTGGAATACAGCTTTGGCCAGTGAGCCACAAAACATTCTGCTTTCCCCTTTTTAAGTGGAGAGGTTTAACCTTGTCTGGAGTATCTGTCCTTTCTCTGCACTACAGCATTTTTTCTGCCCAAATGACCAATTCCTCCTTTCACAAGAAACACTGTTCAGAATTAAACCTGACTATCTTGTCATTTCTGTGGTAACAAAGCAGAGATGTAAAGGGTCAATTTATTCCCAGTAATTCTGACATGTAGCACAGTGTCTTCTGCAAAGATGCAGAAGAGAGACATGAGCAGAACACGATGCTGCCTCACCAAAATGCCTCTCACAAATGACTTAACTTTTATCCTGTGCAAGAGGAGCATTGGCTTTCAATCTGATTGTGCACACACAAAGACTTCTTAAGTTACCACACGTGTAAGAGAAGATATCTTCAGCTATATATTTTGTCTATTTTACTTGTGACAGTTTCAAAATGACAAAAAATATTTTCTTCATTCAGAAAAAAGAATTTGAGATGCTGTACAAAAAGCAACAACAAACTGAAAATTTTGCAGAAGTCAACCTACTTTGTCACAACTGAAGAGGGCAACCTAATACCATCTCACTGTTCCTGCATCCACTGTCCCATCCATAAAGCCCTCATCAAAGCAGAGCACAGAATCTTCTCAACAAGGCCAAAGGAGATGGAGAATTTATATCCAGAAATATTTTCAAAGCTAGGAGTGCCACACATAGTATCTTTCTTTTCTTTTTCCTTCTTCCGTATTTTTATTTCTGCTTAGATATGATTGTAACTGCTGGAGCACCCCCTACTAGGGTTTTTTCAATAGTGGTAGTGGTGCTTTTGGTGGGGGGTTGGTTGGTTGCTTTTTTAAAAAAGAGAACAATTTGTATTTTCCTTAAGACAGCTTATCTCTGTTGAGCACTGGGAGAAGAAGCAGGTGCAGGTACTGAACTGCCACAAGTGCAACAAAGGCATCTGCTGTCCTCAAGCACCCCAAGCTCTAGGAAGATGTAGAGATAGCTTAAACAGTTCAAAGGCAGAGACTCCCTGCTCCACAGCAAATCCTGCACTTTCCTGTTCTGCATTGTGTCCATGTGGTCTAGCTTAATGAGAAAACAACACTAACACAGTCTTCTCAAATTTAACATTTAAGAGCTTTCCATGACACAGATTTTCAGGGGCCAATATATTTATTAGCTAATGTGAAGACACACAAATTTTGTAGAAAATTCTATTTTAACCAAGTAGGATTTATTTCTGTTGAATACTAAAGAATAGATTCCATGTATGGACACCACAGAATTGACTACAAAGCAGTACCTAAGCATGGTTTTCACCAGCAGATTGGAAGATAAAATCACGGCTAACTGCCAGAATTCATATACTGAGAGTAAGGAATGCTGAACTTGCAAAAGAGAGAAGCACTTGTACATATTTAACACTGACACACTTCATTTTCCTGGAGTACTGAAGTAGTCCCAAATCCTGTAAAAATGGTAAGCAAGAAAGCAGGTAGTGCAGCAGATTTAACACACTGTCGATACTAATACAGCCCAACAGGGATGTGAATGCAGGCTGATGGAGACATGACACAGCAGAGAGGATGCAGGATCAGAGATATCTTTTCTATTCAGAACCTACCCAAGCAGCTCACTAGGACTATTTTGCGGGTGGAACACATACAGCTCTTCACTTACCATTTTAAACTGTGCTTGTAAGTAACCTGTATAAAAATAAGTACCAGAAAAGTCTACTAGAATGTTTTTAGCTTTCATTTCTCAACTGTGATTTTAAAATTCCTACACAATGAGCTTGGAAGAAAGTAAATTAGTCACTGTTAGAACCAAAAAAAATGACACATTCACTTCTAATAGAAACATTTATCAACAATTACAACTGTATTAGTCCTGCAAAAATAAGTCTGTTCAATGTATTTTTTATTGCAGTTGTGGTGCCAATAGGACAAGAGGCAATGGGCAGAAACTGATACACAGGAAGTTTCACCTGAATTAATTTTGTAAGAAACCAGGGCATCTTTCTCAAGTCATCTCAACTTCTCCACGTACCACCTAGTGCTACCTAAGCACCTTAGGAGCAATCTGAGCCCACTACAGCCAAAAGCAAGTTCTTTATCAGCAGAACTGAGAGGAGATTATTGCCCAATCATCAGAGAAGAAATGTAAAAACACATTTGCCTTTTACATTAAAATAGTCAGATCTTCCAGTCTTGACATTGCCAAAAGCTTAAGTATTCAAGGCCAGCTGGGTTTTATTTACTTATTCATTCATTTACTATACTTTTTAATGGTACATCCACTTCTCTGAGCTCATTAACTTTGTAAGCTGTTAAAGTCTGGGATCACATTGATTCTGCTGGAAATTACCTTTTGCTTAAGGTGGGCCTCCTCAAAAGAGAAACCTCTCAAGAGAGACCTTCACCATGCTCTGAGTGAGGTAATCTGGTTTATGAGATGATAAAGCTGTTACAGATCCAGGCAGCTACCGTTAATAGATGGGAGACTGCCCTCAAGAATAAAGGTTTGCTGTACAGACTTCACAGTCATAATCTCAGCTGACTGACCCCATTCCATAAAAATTATGTTACATGGTGATGTTACATCCTCAGAGGACAACTGAATATTTGGGTAACAAAAAACCCAAAAAGCTGCTTAGCAGACCTTCCCTCTCCTTCTCCCAAGAATTTATAAGAATCCAATACAAACTCAGCATCAACTCAAAACATGAGAAAATTCAATACAGATTTAAGTATTTGTGAAAAATATCCCCAGGCAAAAACCTCAAACCAAATAAAGCATGGAAAGTCTACAAACACAAAAGTGGTTCAAAGTATTTCAGCAGCTTTGAGGGGACAACTGTAATTCAAACACATAGAGCAAGAAGTTTTAACTGGAGCCTGACACAGATTCAGCCTCTTGCAAGGATATTAAGTCTATATTCTAAAGAAAAGGGACACTGAACACGCCACAGTCAGACTGTAGAAGTTCATATAACAAAATTGTGATGTTCTTTCTCCCAAATAACTTAACCCAGCTGTCAGTTAAGATTAATAATACTTAATAAATATTTTCATATTGTGTGAAATAAAGTTCCTACATGCTGGCATTTAGGGATGAAGTTTCAGAATTGGATACAGGACAATAATAATCTACCTCTTTCTGAAACACAGCCCAAATTCCAGGAGTGCTGAATATCCACTGGCATACTTTATCTGGAAGCAATTGACTTCTCTAAAATTTTTGAGCTCATCCAGAAATTCCCAAAATAAAAGGCAGGCCTCCCCTGTCTGACACAACCCCATTGCAAATGAGGTGTGGAGCTCAGCACAATCCATGCTGGCTCAGCACTATGGGTACTTTGGCCCTAAATGTCTAAATCTGGAGCCTGAGGATGCAGCAGGTGCAGCCCCCTCAGCCAGGAGCAGCTGGACCCAGTGAGGCAGGGAATATTGCCCATTTTCTGAAGTATGGCTCATACACAGCAACTGAAAGCCCTAGCCCCAGGCTGTACTGAAAGTAACGTTTAGATTAGAGTGGAATGGTATTTCAGAATGTATGGTTCTTTGGCCACACTTTTATTTTTCAAAGGCCTGTGGGGAGTACAAGTGGTACAGACACAGGATGGATAAAATATAAGGATTCCAATCTATGAGGAAGACAAAAATGATTGCTTGACTGAGGACATTATTCTAGTAAATATATCTATAATACATTACCTACCATGTGGCAATTAACAGCTAGGAAGCTACACCAAAAAATACTCATCACCATCAAGTCTTCTACTGAACAATCCCAAATCCACCTACTCAGGCAGCATAGATTGGAAAAGCTTGGCATTTCACTCCTATTGCCTTGTATTCAAAGCTACTTGCTCAATAATAGGGCAGACATCTTAATTATATAGCTCTTTAAAACTGCTGTAACAAAAGAGGTTTAGGGGTTCTATTTTGGGTGGGGTGGGGGGGAATCTGTGCAGCTCCATTAAAGGTCACAAAATCACACCAGCTGAAGATGTGCCCTCCACTGCAACCACTGACTGTGAATTAAGCCTAGGAATGGAGTAACTCTGTGCTAACGAGGCAATTAGCCTCTTCTAGCCCTGCTTCTGTTGGCAGTTCCACTACTGATCTTCTGAAGCCAGGTGCTTTTTATCCCCAGCACTATTAACTGCTACAACCTACTACAGATGGATAGTGATGGTAAGTCACTATTGGTGGGAATAGGCAAGTTGTGTAAACAATCTGTGATCACTTAGGTCCCAAAAGATTCATTTAAACTTCACAAGACAGGAATTTGAATTTTATGTGCAAACTGGGCTTATCCTCGTCCTGTCTACATTATTTAACACACCATTAATGTATATTCTCATGTCTGTGAATAAGAAAAGTAAATATGACAGCTGACCAGATATGCACTGGATTTTTATTAATTTAATCTTAGCTTCCCAGGCTTATCAAAAAGATATATGTATTTCAAGGATTTGATATTTTAGAACTTTACATAATAGTCACACTCCCACAAATCCCTCTGACTATTATATACATGTAACCAATGGAAAACTACAGCAAAGGAAATTAAGATATTTGTGAGAACTAACACATAAAACTTCACCTGCACCTGCAAGACAAATTAAATTATTTTTAAAACAAAAATAAAAAATACTGTCCAAAATCTGTGCTGTCATTTGCTCCCAAATAAAAACATCAAATGACAGAACACGCAGAGCTTGTTTGGTACACAGTTTTTTGCCCATTAATAACTCTACTCCCAAGCGAGGAGCACTGGGACCATGCTTGCTCCCAGTTCTACAGCATGCACTCTACCAGTGTACAGCCAAGTACAATTTTAGACATAGTGTCCATGTCTCATTTATAGCACTTCAAGAATAGGGAGCAATGTGACAAACTTCTGGCATCTGAAGAACAAAGACTAGACTTTCTACTGAGAGGATATTTCTCATAAAAGATGCCCTGATCCTTGGTTTATAAAAAGGTTTGTTTCTCAATAGAAAAGTATATTTTATAACACAATTATTTGCTAGCAGCAATATAAAACTCTACAGTTTTAACTTCATAAAATTTAGCAAAACATAAATATTATCTACCACTTGCATTCCTATATACAGACCTTGCATTAGCTAGTTAAATAGTTGAGAGTTAATAACTCAAAAATGAATGGCACACAACTACAAGATTCCAATTCCATGTCACACTGCACAATCACAGTAACACAAGGAAGAGCTTAAAATCCTCAGTCACTGGATTCTGCTTTGCTATCTTTATAGCTATGTTCCTCTTCTCTCTGCAATAATGCACCAGTTTCCATGGTCGTAGCAGGAAGAAAGTATCTGAAGCTCAGGCACATTCTCTTCCACCAGAGAACACAGCTCCCCTTCCCGAAAAACATGGTAATAACGCATGAAGGCCTTTGTATCCAACATGGCATCGGTTTGGTCCCCAACAGACACTGCTGAATCCAAAGCTGAGTCAGTGGAGTCAGTTGTTGAAGTTCTTTTGAAAAACTTGCTGGTATCAGACTTACCAGCACCATCTTTGTTACAGCCACAGAGGCAGTCCCTGTCTTCCACTGGGCCATTTATGAATGAAGCTTTGTCCCCCTTGCTCTGAACTACACTTTGGTGTCCTCCATTTAAACTTAAATCCTTCGGTGCATCAGTGGCTGGTGACCACTGTGGTTTTTTGAGAGACAGGCTTTCCACAAACACATCATCATCATCATCTAAACTTGGTTCATTTAACAGAGGCCCATGGTGACCTAAATCCAAACTGCAGTGTCGTGAATGTTGAATGGGTACGGTACTGTTGGCCCACACGCCTTCATGTTTCAGGTGCTTCATTTTGTCACTTTGCTTTCTCAGGGCTGCTTCATCAAGGGATCTGGAGAAAAACCATGAGCGGAAAGATCTTCCTAGAGCACTGTAAAACCTGTTTTCCTCCTCAGAAATTTTCATGCAGCAGGCTCTGGGTAAGCAACGGTCCATACTGCGGGAATGCTTTGAATCAGTTTCTGGCTGCAGATTGTTTTGGTAGCTGCACTCAGAGATGACAAGCTGTGCAGGGTGTATGACTTGGCCTTTTCCTGTATGGACAAACTCACCCTTATCTCCAGACTGATTTGATTCTGAAAAACGGCGTGAGCACAAGGCCTTGTTCCATGGAACAAATACATCTTGTTTCTCAAAGCGACGATTCTTTTGTTCCATGGCCCAAACATAAATCATTATTTGGCCTCCAGGTGTCAGTATCCTTGCCATTTCCTTTATTGCTTTGATTCTTCTTTGTTTAGTTGAGAAATGATGTATCACTGTGAAAAAAAGAAAGGCATTATGTATTGAATATTAGGAAGGACAAAGCATTTCCATCTTCAACCTGTTCTAAATGTTCAATCATTTCAATTGCCTCATTCCAAATTATCACAAGTCAGCAACAGTGCTGGATTTATAGGTACCACAACGGAAGCTTACCTCAGAATGCTCTCTTTTATGATTATGTTCAATATAAATATTATATAAATACATGATTATGTTCAATGGATAAAAATAGAAAAATCTGGAAGGAAATTAATCTCACTCCAAAACAGGAAATCAAGAAAAGTCAGGTACATAAGCTGGAGGTTTCTGTTTCTCTGCATAACCTATAACACATTGTAACATGGCAAGCTTTCACTTAAATGCCTGGCCTTCAGGTGGGTCAGGTAGTATCAGGCTGACTTTAGTTTTTGGCACAATTTTCAGACTTATCTTACTGAAAATGGAAAATCTTTTCACCATGTAACAAATACAGCAAAAAGGAAATATCAGTAAAAAGATTACTTTGAACTTTTATATCAGCACAGTTGCAAAAGATCTAGTGAGAAAATTTAGAAAAATATTGACCATTGCTTTAATTTTGTCGAATTAAATTTAATTTTTGTAAAAAAGAATGTCTACATTGCACGTCTCAGCATTTTATATATATTTTTTTTACATTATATTATGCTAGTAAAAAATAAAGTCAAATTTAGAATAAAATTTTTGATCACTATATTTGGATTTGCTTTCCAGGACAATTTCCACATTTTTGAATTTCACTCCAATGTGAAATTACACTACATTTCAAGATTTCTATATTATTTCTATCTTCCTATTAACTGGGAGTATGAATGAGCCAATTTTAACAGTCAGAGAATAGCGAAGAGACCTATTTTCTCTCTAAACTCTCAGTGGCATTAACTTGTACTGAGCTTGGACACATTGGTCATGTTCTATATGTCATCAGTACTAGGTTTGATTCAGTGATACAAAGAGGATATAAAGAGGACTGATTCTATAATTTGTTTCAAGTGGACTTGGAGCCAACCACTTCTACATGAAAAACATTCAATCTACCCACAGAACAGCAGATAATAGAGTATGTTCTCAGCTGAAGACATTTCTCAGTAAATTCAGAAAAATTTGATTATATGTGCTGCTTGACAGTAGCCAATTCTAGTTGTAGAAACAGAGTTAGTTCAACACTGCAGTTATGAAAATGCATCCAACTAGCCCTGTCTTTATTCAAAACAATGATTAAATTACCAAGGGGGAAAAAAATGTAGCTTTATTATCACAAGCCAAGAAAAGCATTCTTGGCAGTTAATATCAACGAGGCTCTCACAAAGCTGCTGAGAATACAAAATAGACAACTCTGAGAAGAGCTTCCAATCTATGTACTCAGTGCTTGTTTCCAGGTACTCCTGACTCCAAAGAATCTCTTTTCAAACTTTGAAAAAAAATAATTTAAACACCTATTTTTTTTGCACAGGATAGGGAGAAGAGAACTGATATCTTCTTATACTGGAGTTAGGCCATACATCACCACAGACTCTCCTGCAAAATTTTATCAAAACTGACAGAGATGACATACACATACAAGCTTAATTTACCAGAAGGGAATTACAATCAACCAACAGAATCTGTGCAAACTCTTTACTTGGTTAAATATTCCTTCTGGTTAGAATCACTCAGGTGGTTCTGCAGAAAAATCAGTCTTTTAGACATGATTATACCAGCAAACCCAAGAGGAGTATTTGACTAAGTACATAAATACTTGTTTTTCTCTGTAACAGGATGAAAACCACTTTATTTAGAATTAGATGGACAAAGGCATACCATGTCTCTATTCAAGAGGGATTAAAATCCATTATTGTTAAATGTACTGAAATAGCATGTAAACTTTTAAACTTGCCAGACTTATAAGTGATACAAATAGGTATGCTATCCTTCAGTCAGCTGATTTGATAAGCACTGAAATTATGCTACGAGACCTGAAATGTGGGTAGGCTCACTGGTTAACTAGCCAACATGAAAGCAAAGTAATATGATTGTATTGTGTATTAGTCACCCTTTCCTTTCACCTGTTTATGTGAAAGATATAATTTAAAATAAATTTCTATCACATTTCAAGTAGTTTGTTGATTACTATCAATAATAATTTTCATGCTTTTTACTTTTGCTGATGAATTAAAAAACCCTGAAAGAAGCTCAATCAAAATTAGAGCTAAAAACGTAGACTGTAACTTGGTACTCTATTATTTATCTACACTTTGCAAATTATACTTCTCAAAATACGAGCAGTATTTTCAAAAATAGAGGTCAGAAGAGTTAAGATGCCGAGATGCTTGGTCATTTTAGGCAACAAGCACTTGTATGACTCTGAGTTGTTATGACTAAGAGAAATATGAATTCATAACACATAATAGTTAACATGACTTCCAAGTTCTGCTATAAAGTTTTCATTTCAATTCATTTGCTGATCAAAACAGATCCTATGGAGAAACCCAGAGTTTGTCTTGAGCATCTAATCTGTTTAAACTTCGAGCAGCCATGTTTAGATTAGTTTTCACTTGTTTAAAATGCAGGCTGGAATGAAATCTTTTCTCTACCACATATAAACAAACAAATGATATGCATATTTCCTTGGTCAACAGTGCCTCTTGAGTAATGGGAGTTTTGTTTTTTCATGTTGACTACATTCATTTCAGTTATATCTCCTGTGATTCTAAGAAACTGTTTCAAAACAATTAACTGACATGAAGCCACATAGAAATAAAAGAACACTCTGAAATTCTCATTTGCTGGGGCCAGAATGCAGGTATGTTGTCTTACCTCCAATTGAAATGACTGCATTAAAGCACTGATCCCTAAAGGGAAGGTTAAGGTTGTCACACACCAGAACTTCATCACCTTTCTTCCTTGCAATTTCTACCAGTCCTTCACAGTAATCGCAGCCTAGATTATACACTTGACTGTTGACACTGAGATATTTTCCAGTTCCACAACCTAAAGAAAAGGATACTAGGTCAGAAGTCATGTATTCTAGACATTTGCTCTCCCTCCCAAAGCAGTGAAAATAATATGAGGGCTTTTTTAATCCTAAATTTTCCTGGAGGGTTTGTGCTGAGTAGCCTAACTGCTGCAGGACTGGATTTGGACTGTTGAAATTGTACGTTCACACTATTGTATAGTATTATAACAGCACCAACATCACCAACAAAAATACTCATTTCACAGTCCTGTATAATAGCAGGTTATCTGTATTCCTGTGGGGAACAAGCATAAGTGCAGGTTGGAGGAGGAAAGAATGGTCCTCTGTAGCCACTATTGTACATCTTGGAGAACAAAATCCCAACCATGCTGCTTCACACCCGAGTCTTTATAAGGCCCGGTATCTCGTTACCAACAATGAGCATAAATGGGTGCCCAGGAGAGGGTAAGAAAAGGAAAAAAAGCATTAAGGCCTCTTTCCTCAGTACTGTTCCAGCTTCCAACTACTTTCTGTTCAGGAGACTTCCTGAAGCCATAAATGTGTTATGTCTTTTCAGTGATCTGCAACAGATCTCTTTTGTTTGCTTAACCCCATGCAGTACTTCTCCAGTACATCTCACTACTCTCCAAGAACTCCTAAACCATAAATGCCTCTGACACAAGTCAGAGTGAAAATTTTTTACTTTAGATACAGACTTGAAAATAACCATAAATCATAAAAGTGAGTTCCATATTGTAGGCACATCCTCTTTTTGTCTTTGTGCCAATGCATTATAACCCATGTAAATGTAATGAACTGTTCCAGAACGTCTTCCACCTAAAAGTCTGTCTTCTCAAGGACTGTGCTGTACTAAATTGAAATTTTTCAGAGGATCCCTCAATGCCTTATGCATAACAGTCCCTTTTCCAAATTATACTGGGAGCTGCTCACTGCAGCTCTGGGTCACTAGTGAGGAATAATTTCTGAAAGTTGACAGCCAAGCAACGGGGTAGCAGCTTAGCAAAGAGAATCATCTCAGTATTGGTAATTCAATTTAAAGGCCTGGAGTTATCTTTAGAAACATCACTGCTTCTTGCAGTGCTGCTGCTCTCAGTGATGTTAATGTGCACCATTATCTAGAGAGACAGCACAGGAACTATTGCAGAATAGAACAACACTTCAGTATTGAAAAAGAGAGTATTTCTCAGCTAAAAGCAAGCACTATTCTTTGAAGTAATACTTGAGAGAAATGGAAAGTATTGATATTGCTAATGCAGTTCAAGGAATATATGCAATAATACATGAAGCTCTGCATGTTAGAAAACTACAAATTTTAAAAATTTGTATAAATTATTATTCATTATTGTGTTTGTAGAGGAACACATTTATTCAACCATCATTAATTCGGAAGATTCAGTTGCTTAATATATGAATTTTGGTGAAGTGCTTTTTAACCACTGTGAAGTTTTGGAAGTATAGAGTCCTCTCTGGGATGAAGCTAAATAGGGTCAAAAATCCTAGTATTCTAAAAATCTACAATTGCCAGAGATCCGCTTTTAAATGAGTCATCAGGAAGGTGAATTCCTTCATGTAGCTAACAATGGCCAAGCTATTTTCATGTGTTTTGATCAATGAAA
This sequence comes from Parus major, assembly GCF_001522545.3. Taxonomy (NCBI): domain Eukaryota; kingdom Metazoa; phylum Chordata; class Aves; order Passeriformes; family Paridae; genus Parus; species Parus major. The sequence continues at coordinate 41,461,851 of NC_031771.1, forward strand.
AATAGTAAGGCAAATAGAAATAATGATATTTTATAATAATAAAATATTATTACCTTTAATAAAAGGTAGTGTTAAACTGAAAAGAAAATTACCAATTAAAGATCTCATTTTGAAAATTTTAGTGCTAATAGGCAGTAGTGCCATTTTAGTGCAACTCCACTTCAGATATCTGCCAAAAGTAAACACAATAGTTAGATTCCTGTAGATCTTATTAAACCTCATGAAAGAAGATACCTTGTGTGCCTTAACAGGACTATTCTTACTGGCAACTGTAAGGATTGATCATCTCTCCAGATGAGACTGCAACGTGAGCTTAAGCTTTCAGCAGTCACTGCTGATAAAGCCTCAAAGAACTTCAGATAAGATGCAAGTGACTTCTATTGAAGTGGCAACAATTTTGGCTGAGATGAACCAATCCAACTCTCAGTTGAGTGAGTGTATGCCACAGGATATTTCCTGAGATTATTAGTGCCATTGGTGCAGACACCATCGTCTGTATCTGGCTGCAATGACAATTTTTTATAGCAAAAAGCTATAAAAATAGCTACATGTTCAAAGTAACATCAATCAAGTATTTTTGGTGCAGTGCTCAACAGCAGCAGGAGAGTTACATATTATCTTCTGATTACAGCCTACAGCATATTAAAATAATGTTTTTCTCTTATAGGATAAAGTGGATGCATAATTTCTTGTGCACATTTGTTAAACCTTCCTTTGTAGAAGTATTTTATTAGTTTAAACAGTATGGAAAACACAATGGTACAAACAAGCATTTATTTTGTAATGATGTGCTGTATAGGACTGAAGTCATAATGCAAGCAAAGGAAGCACGCCAGCACCTGGAAACCCCTGGAAAATCTGCAGGAGCAACAGAAAATCCAGGTATAAATGCTACATGTCTGGAAGACAAGGCCATAGCAGGAAAATGAGATTTTGGTGTCCATATTTAGGATCATAGGGAGATGACTTTTTTTTTTTTAAAATATTTTTAATAGCAATCACATCAGAAGATTCCTCTTAATAAATTGCCTTGCTAGGAGGAGTTTCAGGAGAAATGAAAACCAATAAATTGCAGACTGGTATTACATAAACTAAGTGATCTACAGAAACTGAAATATTAAATAATTGGGCTATTAACATAATTTTTTCAAAAGGGTTCCAAGGGAATGACAGACCATTAAGCCAGTGAGGAAATGGACAGATTAAGACTTAGCTCAAAAAAAAAAAAAAGGAAAAAATTATTTACTGTCTACACGATACACTGCCAAAGAATTAAAAGAAGTGGTATATGGCATCTAGCATGGGGGCTTAAAACCAATTTTAAAACAGATTTAAACAAGTTAAAAAAGAGTTGATCTGAAGGCTAAATATGGTTAACAGCTAAACTAACAAAGCTTATAAACAATCTTTCACACCACTTCAAAGAATGGCTTACCTATATCAACAACGAGACTGCCAGGCTTTTGTTCCAGCAGAAAGTTCCGAACACGAGGCCATGCTTTGGTCTGCAGATCACTAAAGTAGGCAGCTGTATTTTCATACACACTGTGCACGTGCTGCTTTTCTAGCTGGGTAGCCTCATGTTCCATCCTGAAAACATAATGAAGATTATGTATAACAAAACACAAATTGTTGCAGCATACACTTTACATTTTATACGTATGCACAATTCAGGACCTTCTACATTTATATTCATTAAATTATTACATCCATCTAACAGACTATTTATAAAATAGTCTTAACTCAAAGGATCTGATTTTAATTTCATGAAACTCAAGAAAAAATGTGAATGTAACACCTCCCCTGTGAAGCATTATGTAACTGCACATGCCTATGCAATAATAGGCACATTCCCAAGTTCACCAATACAGTAAAAGCTGATCTTGTGCAAAAGAGAGCCCATATTCAGTGAAAGTGCAGAACAGTTATAGAATCATAGAATCATTTATCTTGGAAAGACCTTTACGATCATCAGTCCAACCAGTTGTGAACCAGCCTTCCTGTTGTTGCTAATGTGAATAGACAAACTACTAATATATTACTTGAAATACAGCTTGGTCCCTGAAACCTAAGCCCCTATATCATCCATAAGTGATTTTTGGTTTAACAGCCCTCTAGAAGTGATTAGTTCACTAAAATTTTTCAGCAACAAAAACTCAGTTTCCCTACTTCTCCTCCAGTACCTTCACGACTTAGCACAGTATTTTAGTTTAGTGATTTGAGAAGTGGTATCTTCTTAAACTTTAAGTATTACCCCCAAGTTCATGTAGAACACAAAGTGGATGAAGACACTGAATCCCTTCATACAGAATCTTACACCTTAACGTGTCCTCACAGCCAAGGACCAACCAAGTCAGGTTTCAGTATCTGATAAAGGCTGATGAGATTACATTTCAAAGTGCTAAGGCATTCTTCAAACTAATTTAAACTGTATACCTGGGAAACATTTCTTCCCATTATTAAAACAAAACTTATTCAATTGTCCAAGAACTCAACAGAGAGTAAAGCCTCTTTCCAAACATTCAATAGACTAAGCAATGTATTATCAAGATAAAATTATAAATGTGACTCCTTTGAATGCATTTGAAAAGGTCAGAAGCAAAGACTTTAATTTACTTTTCTTGATTTTCATATTTAGGAACCATAACAAAAATTTCATCCTGTCACTTTTAGTATTGAAATACACGACTATGAGAAAAAAGATGAGAATATGAGAAATTATGGTATCTATGAGAAAAAACATTTTAATTATGTTTTTTTAAATGTATGTCTAATAAATAGTGTGAGCTGACACCACAGCTGTTCTACAGACACATCTATCCATCACCTGTCCTACAAATACAATCATTTGAATTTAAAAAGTAGGAGTTAATCCCAGTGACTGAAAAAATCAACATACTTCAAGTGTGTGTGAATGTTTACAGAATAGTATGTAAGGCTTGATCCATTTCATTGGTACTGTGTAAGAGGTGGGGACAAACTGTTCACAGTTTTTACAGTCTAGTCTGACTGTAGTATCTATGAATATCTCTCTTCAAAACATTTACGTTCAATATTTTCACAATTCATACTTTATCTTTTTTCTACAATCCACAGTTTCATTTTATGTTGCTGTAGCTCACCTTTTGTTAGGGGAACACACATATATACATAAAAATTAAATTCAGAAACAATATAGTACACTACTAATAGTCACATTTTCAGTTTCATTGAAGACTGAAAAGCTGTAACAAACTGAACAAGAGAAGCAACATAGACTTGAAATTATATTACATGTGCCAGAAGTTACTCAATCCAAACTTTTCTCATAATCCATTTAAAGTTGGATTCTATGATGTCACACAGCATGGGTTAGTTGCAGTAATTTCAATAAGTATTCCTTAAAGTCAAAAGCCAAATCCTTAGTTTTTATTTGATCCTTAAATATATAAACTTGGTGTTTCGTGTCTCCAGCTGTCTTTTTTCTCTGCCTCAAAATATATTCTGTTTGGTTGTTCAACTGCTAAGAGTCTTCTATTTATAAGTAGTAATTCCAAAGACTAACAGTCATTTCTTTTATTTTGTTGCCTGACAAGTTCCTTGCTCTAATTTATATTTCATGTTTAGTTACTATGTGGTTCAGTGTATCCAAGTGCTCTCTTTTATTTTTCCACTTGATGCTCTTTGTTCAATCTTTGCAGTTCTTAAAAAAAACCTGAAAAGGCAGAATGTTTTCAACTATTCATACTGAATTCCAAATGCTGTATTTTTTTCTGTATTTTCCTGAAATGTCTACATTGAATTCCAATGCAGACTGAGACCTGTCATAGTTTCCTATTGAATTCAAGATCATTAAGTTCTTCCTGTAACTTTCTCATTCACTGGAACAGGTACTGGGTCTTCAGCTACATGGGACATGCTGGAGACTTACATGTATTACGACACAGCATTAGGGGTTATTATTTTTAGATCTTCTTAATAAATATTTTCAAGAAAATAATTTTGTTATAATAAAATAATGGTAGTATACTAAAATATTACTTCATGCACCATGTTTTAATAATTTCCATTCCTGATGATTGTTTATATTTGACAAATAAGGCACATGATGAAATCAAACTTGCCAATTGACTTTCCAGTCAAGATCCATAATACTATCAGCTTTTACTCTGCAGCATGGCAGTTAATGTCCTAGCAATTAACCTCTTCATTTCAACGTTTACAAAACACAAGGAACGTGTGGAGTCTACCCAGACCTGCAGCTGTACCACTTCCACACAAGTATACTGTCACCAAAAAACCACAGAAGCTTAGACCAATATAACTTTACAAGCCAAACTCAATGCTCCTATTTCTCTTTCTAAACAAAAACAACCATTACAACTTCCTTGCCTTGAAAATAACAGTCAGTGCCTCTGTTGGACATGAATTGCAGAAAACATTCATTTCATCCAACTTCTGGATTTAACTTCCTGGATAATTGGAAAGTCTGTTTTGTAAAGTAGGTAATGAAAATCTGCCCAGAAACCCCACTGCTTCAGCATCTGCTCCAGTTCTCATTTAAGCTACCCAGAAGCTGTAAGACTAGCAAAGAGAAGCAGAAGGTGGTAATTATGGACATTTTTTCCCATGCTCAATTCTTCTTCTCTTGTGCTTACACTCCTGTTAAAGGGCTCATGTAGAGGCTTGGAGCAGAGACGGGAGTGTGCAGTAAATTGGCACCAAGCTATTCAGCCACTCTGCAGCAAGTCTTGCCAAGTCCCTGAAATGTGAATGCAGCTCAACAAATGTACACCTCCAGCAAGCAAGCTTGGATAATAACAGAAGAGCAGGATTCTCCTCCCTTTCAGTGCTTCCTGGCCATCCTCCTGGTGATTCGTTCATGAGATTCCAAGAGGCTCTTGTTGCAGCTGATCTATTAAATGAGGAAACTGGACGAAAACTGTGTTCTCAATTCTGCTGAATTTACTGGGAAGTGGACACCAGTCCATCACATATAACTGTGGTACATTAACAAATCATTTGAAAGTAAATAGGTTGTAGTCCATTTTCCTACATTGCTCTTTTCCCTCTTTGTTAAAAAGACCCCATAAACAACCAAGCTAAAAAAAAAACCCTAAAATATTACAGCTTCAAAAACAGTAAAAGGAATTGTATAAACACAATATATATTTTCATCACTATGTATCTCACCAAGAGTTCTCTGGCTCTAAGGTAATCTAATTTCTTCCCTTTCCATTAACATTCTGCAACCTTTTAGATAATTAACTTTTCAAGGATACTGCTTTAATAAAAGTCATGTTGCTTGGATATTTTTTATCGCTGCTGAAGTAAAAAATACATTTCAGCAAGTGACCTTGAAATGAAAACAACCAAAATGAATAACCCCCATTTCCAAGATTTTTTTTTTTTAAACCATGTTTAGATTTTTGGGGTTATTTTGGGAAGGTGAGCATGTTTGAAATTTTGTTGTTGGTTTTAAAAGCTATTAATTTACAATGTTGACTAATGGTATTAAACACCTCATCCTCAAGTGCACAAAATACTTGCTGGCTCCCAGATGCCTCCCAGATCTTGAAACTGAAGCACAGGAGATAGTGTTCAGTCCAAAAACACTGCCTCTATCACAGTCTACCAAAAGCTTTTCACACTTACCTGCAGTTCTGAATCACTTGCAGGCCTCCTCACCTACCTCAAGTTATCTCCTCCCAGTCACTTATGATTTTCATCTTCCATCATCTTTTCATTTATTACGCCTTCCTCCATCTCCTTTAGCATGTGCTATGTCAGCACAACTACTGAACTTGATGTAATACTGCATAATACTGTGAAGTCTTGACCTGGCTCATGTCCAGCTCCTCCTTGCCTTTATATCCAGGCCAAACACAATACTGCTATACGTCACAAAGCTTTTGACAATGGCCTCTTGGAACCACCTTGTAATTTTCCTGAATTGATCATATTTGTCTTGAAATCAATCGCTCTTGATTAATTTGCACCACAGGCCTTCCTTGTCTTCTCTCTTGCAACTATTTTCTCTAACCCTTTGATGAGCAGCATGGATTCACTCAATTCAGAGCAAGATTTCAGCCTATTAATGAGGGCCCCTCTTAGATACCCTCTTTTTCACATGCTGATGGGAATTCTTAGTATCATTTTGGATAAGAACTGCTTCAAAGATCTGGGAAATTCAGCACAGTTGTGTCTCTCTTTGTTGCCACAGCAACATAAATCTTGATTACACATATAACTCCAGCTATGGATGCAATAACCTAATTAATCACTTAAATGGAACAGGATAAACCACAAGGGCTAGGTCTACATCCTCAATACCCTGCTCTCCAGCAATAACACGCACTCATAGCTGTTACTAACATCTAAGTAAAAGGTGGGGCAGTCCAATTTGTATTTCTCCCTTTGTCTCTAGAATAGGAAGAATCACCTATTCAGTGAGAAATGTTTTCAGTTTACTTCCAAAACTTAGCAGTCTTTTCATTCAAATACAGATAGCCAGGAAAACCAAGTGTACAAGCCTAGTGGACTAAAAACCACAGTATTTTTTCCCATGCTAAAACAAAAATCCAATTCATCTCCAACAGCAAAATATCAGCCCTTCTCAAAACCAAACCTAAGATTCCTGTATCAGGACTTCGCTCACACTTGGATTGCATTTATAAATCATAGCAGCAACTTCCATTCTGATTGATGGTGATTTCTTGTTTCAATAATGCAGACAGCAAACTGATCTATGCCGACATACCAAACGGCTTCCAGATATGAATCATTAAGCAAAGCAGCTGTATTAGTAAACAAATGATAATGAAACAAAATAATAGGAATGCTGTCATGAACAGTTCAACTAGCTGCAATGAAAGTTTAGCAAGAGGATACAATAGGAGATGATTTTCTTACATAAGGCTAACAGCTTCAGTAATTAATTTCAACCACGCATGAACCATTATAATCCCATGAAAATGCACAGTGTTTTCAAATGAAATCAGAGCAAGGGGAGCTCTCTGCAGCATTACTAAAACATTTTTGAGCTGAAATCCTGATTCAAACCCCTTTATCCAGTAAAATTTGGGAAATTCTGAAATGAAAAATGAAGAGCTGGGACAAGAACCACTGTTAGCTGAAACACTAACTGTGAAATGAGCATTTTGAAGTAATTTTGTTGATTAAATTGAAGTCACTATCATTGTATTTTTTCTTACTAAAATACATAGAACTTTGTCCCAGCAAAACATTAAAACGACTGAGACTGCTCTTACAAGACCTTGGACAAAATAAGCTTATAATTCAAGCTCTAGTAATTCAAAATGACAGCCATTCACTGCCACATTCATTTTGTTAGCTTTATTTTCCAGTTCAGACAAAACCTAGTACTATTCACTGCACATTCTTGGATCAGTTAATCATTTAATATTCCCCTTGCTGTTTTGCATTTAGGGTCATAGTCTATGTACCTGAAACATTGCACTGTAAACAGATTTATTTTCACTAAGTACATAAACTCCATTCTGTAGATAGCTAATATTCTGCTAAATGAAAACACACAAACATGGACCCTTGGCCATTAAAAAACCTGCTAGGAGGAACATACTCATGCTTCAAAGTCCCTTTACGTGTCTGTTCATCTTTACTAGCACATCAAAACTCATAAATCACCTCCCAGCGCAGAGTCCCTTCCTCCTGAAGTCCCACACAGTCAAAAACCTGTGATGCTGGATGTGCACTGATGTGGGTCTTCAGATCCTGCACAGAAACACTCTGTACAGACATCAGAGGACAACTGAGGACTAGGAAAAATTTAGCCTACTAAGAAGGAAGGAAAGTGTCATAATAAGTAGTGCTGAGAAGAGCAAAATATTTAGGTTTTTCTTCACTATTCATATTAATTCCCACCAGGTGTCAATACACCAGTGACAAAGGGATAAGAACTTAGGGAGAGAATAGATTGGGGCTTTTAATTTCACAGTTTTCTGAACAACTAGCCTAATAAACAGTATGTAGGGAACTGATTGCACCGGTCTTGGATTAGACAGTCTCAGAGACACAAGAAATTAGTTTTCAGAAGCTGTGGGTAACTTGTACAATCCCTTGTCTCATCATATTCTAGTAAAAAAAAAAAAAAAAAAAAAATTAGGGACAGTTGTTTTAGATTTTAGAGATTGCAGTAGAATGGTACAGCTGGCACAATTTTGAAGAGGATATTTAGAGTGTAGCTATCAAAATTCACTCTCACACTGGAAGGATATCCTGAGCATACTGGTCCAGAAATATGCTTTGGACACTCCTTAATAATTTCTTTGTATGATACTTGCAGACAGACCAAATCATCAGGGTTCAAATGAGCTGGATAATGGTATCAGAAATCAAATGTTTAAACAGGTCACAAAAGACAAAAGCAAAGCATTACTTTTTCAATATGAATAACCAACTGCACAAAGAAAGACTGAAGGAGGCAGGATGGGATGACGGGCAGCAGCTCTGCAGAAGTGGATCTGAGCTGTATAACATTCACAGATTTAATGACACTATGTTGTTTTGATGTTTTTAGCAATATAGTGTTGCCAAAAAAATAAGAAAATTAAAAAAAAATCAGGATCAGAACACAGAAATAGGGCAGATACCCACAAGTTACATAAGATTTTCCTTCTCCTACATTCAACACCTCTGGCATATCCAGTTGAGCATTATGTTAAACTTCCAGCAAGAATAAAATAGGAGAGAACAATTATGAGATATTGTACATATCTAAGAGATCAGAAATCACGTAAATCTTGGGGAAAGAAATTTTTGTTTCGGAGTGTTGGTCCAGAATGAGAGAGGACCATCTCATAACAAGAAGGGCTGCTGCAAAGTGGAGGGAAATACCTGTTTACCAAAACTGAAGGGTAGACAAAAGACAGCAGCTTAAGCTACAGCAAGGAAGATACAGATAGGGCACTTTAAACAAAAGAAGATTAATAGAAAAGCACTGGAAATTACTGTGGACTGGGTAGGACACAGAGTCTCCACCAATGGGGTCTTAAAAATCAAAGTCAGTTAAGCACCTGTCAGAAAATACTCTGTGACCTGCATCAGTATCTCAAAACCTCTGGCCAATCTACCTATAAGCTTTAAATGCAGCTATTTTTTTCTCCTTGGTAGCTGTACGTCTCAAACATTTGTATACAATTATCATGTCTCCTCATTTTCCAGCAGTTAAACAAGCATTAAATATTTAGTGCTCTTCATCTTCTCTGACAAATCAGTCAAGGTGGTCTTTTACAAGTACTGTTGTCATTCTAAGTATCCTCTCCATATGTCTTTATTCTTTAGGCCAAGGGATATCCACAGGAATATTTGATTCCTGAATGTCATTCTACAGTTCTGGAATTACGATTTTTAAAATTTCTTCTGTTTCCTCACACTCTGGGTTTGCATTCAGAGTACTGTTTTTAGTTGGATTAGTTTTAATTTATGTAGCATCATTCTTTTTTTTTTCAGTCACAGAGCTCATCACTGCTGGTGCTTACATGGTACTTGGTGTAATAAATAAAAACCTCCTTTTTTAGAATGATTTACAAATTGACTTAAGACAGTCAATTACTTGAAAACATATCTTCTGCTGAAATCTCAGAGACAGAAAGATAAGTAGCACATTATCAAGTAGAATCTCAAGTGGAGGCTGCCAATGGCTACCTTTGATCTCAAGATGAGATATAAAATGCTGTAGAATCAATTACAGTAATTACAGAACTACTAAGTGGTTTCTCTTGATACATTTTATAAACTACTCTTGATTATCATGTTTATTACAACTGAACATATCATTTCCTATCTTAAAATATTAATATACAAATGTACTCGGTGTTCAACATACTCACCAAATACAGTTCTATAAGAAAAGATCTTGTAGCAGACAGTACTAGGTACTAAGTTACCTCAGTAGATGACCACCTGAATGAAATCAGTCAGTATGCCTTTCTTTTTTTACCTTACAAAACAATAAATTCTGACTGAAGCACTATTTTTTTTAAAAAAAATTTAGTTCTAGGAAGTCATGTATTTATATTTTCTTTCTCAAAAAAGAAAAGGTTATCTCATATGTTTTTGAGGCTAGTGCTCAAAAGTGTCTTAAGTACTCTCTAATAGTAATTGAGTGCTTATGCAGCTGACAAAGGCTCCTGAAGATACACCAGTAATCCTATCAGGGTTCAGATTTAGACCTAGACACAGAAAAACTGCATTAAGTTGTTACTGAAAGGTTGAGGAGCAACCCTCTGTGAAGTGTCTGTCACCAACAGCTTCTTCCAGTGGCAACTGTAGGAGACTGAGCAGTGTGAAGGCCTAGTGGTGCTGTAGTCAATGTCCCTACAAAAGAACCTTGGTTTTCATAACTCACCAGACCTTCACTCAAAGATTATTCATTTTAAGTGCATTACAGTATGAGTGATACCTTTTTGCATAACTTGTTATTTCTAAGCCCTCGATTTTAAAGACGAGAAAGGCCTTTGAAAAATACGATTTTCCTCATCAGCACGGAAAGGCTCCCTGGGGGAGCTGAAATTTCATATAAATACTACTAAAGTTTTCTATTTGGAAAATATTTTAATCCCATGGCCTTTCTAGGTGTAATTTATTTTCTTAAAATCAGGAAAATATTGTATGACAGGGGAAAAAAGTTGATACCTACAAACATCAATATCTGGAGCATCAAAAGAAATATTAGCTTAGAAGAAATTTGACCTTTAAGTAACTTCTCTGAAATTATTACATGTTGATATAAATGTGAAATTTTCTTAAAAATGGAATATTTTTCAACAGCAAAACATAAACCAAGTTATACAATGCCTTTCGTCCAACTGTGTTCCACTTAAACTTTTCTGAGGAAAAAAAATCAGCCAGGATTCTGTGTCACATGAGTTTAAGTCAGTTATGTAAAGCCTGGCTATGACACAAGTATTTATTTTCGTTTCCAACAGACTCTTTTTCTCCCAGTAATTCAGTTGATACTTCTACGTCCATTTATGAGGGTACATAAATATTTTTTTGAAGTACCAGCCAGTGTCTTTACTCTTCATTTTTTCATTTAAAAACTATTTCACAAGCATATAGAAGTCTGAAATAGTTTTTCAATTTCTTTAATCTTTAATCTTCATAAATTTAAGAGACATTTGGCACTCAAGCCACGGTTTTCTGTCACACAGAAAATTCTGTCACTATTACTGCCTATAAACCAGCCCATGTAGATCCTGGTACTGCAAAGACATGGATATCTGCTGAACTTTATGCTGTAAATCATCTTACTGACTTCAGGCAGCCCATTAATAACTAAAGGCAGGAACCTGCAAATAATATTTTTCAAGACTAAGCCTTACACTGTTTCTACTGTCCCATATTCTGATTCATCCATCCAGAATGGATGGCAGAATACCTGCAAGTCTGAGAGTTTGCATGGGAAGTATTTATACCTTGATGTAGGGCTGTTTTCAAATTCCATTCAAAGACATGGTCTATATATAGCATCTATTACTGAAATAAATATATTTATGTACTAGACTGAAAACAAATTACTAAAATGAAGCCAACCCTCCAGGGTCCATTAAGGGGCACGAAACAGTCCTGAAAGTATCAGTTCTGTTTCTCGTGGAGAGGCTGCTGAATTCTTTTCTTATCTCTTTCCCGAGTTGCATGCAGAAAATCACAAACTCCAGCAGCACGTTTCACCTGAGCAACTATATCAGCAAGGAATGTCATCCTGTGCACTACGTCAACACAGCAGGACTGCTGAATTCTGCCAGAAATTCTTTGCAAAAGAAAAGGCACTGGTGAGCTGACTCCCTGAGCTCTGGATGCTCAGTGGGAATGAAAATCCCTTTACAAACATTCATTAAGCAGAGAACACTCTGCAATGCTGAGAGCCCTATGTGGAGGCAATACCTCAGTATTTAGAATTCTCTAGGAAAAGAAGAAAATAATTATGAACTATTATGGCTTAGGATTGCTCCAGTTCATTGCTTAGGACTGTCTGCCAACGCACAGCGCGTACTTAATTTTTAACTAATCGGGCGACCACGGAAAAACTTATTATTGCTGTGGTAAATTCCTCCCCACGTTTAGTAAAAACTCCCCTCCCCGACTGCTACACCAAATTCAGCTCCAGCATCCACGCTAGTTCCCAGCTCTGCAACCCGCGGCTCCGTACAATTACAATGTGACATGGGGGGAGCGAGGGCTGGGGGTACACGGCACGTGTGTAAAATAATGAGTTAAATCTCCAAATCCTTCCCTCCCGGGCTGGGTCAGCGCCAGAGGGGCGACTCCCGGCTCTGCGGGCAGCGTTTTTAAGACGATCATCTCAATCTGCAAAAAATGCACCGCGACGCTTTTTTTTTTTTTTTTTTTTTTGGCTGGTGTGAGGTTGGGGTGGGGATTTTTGCGCTTTCCCCACCGCCAGGTTTTTCCTCGCCGCTTTCCTTTTCCTGCCCTCCGCAGCATCCCCCCGCGCCACCTTCCCCGCCGTGCTCACCTGCTCCCGCGGGGCGGCGGCGGCTCCATCCCCGGCGGCGGGGGCGGCGCTCGGCCGGGCCGGGCCGGGCCGGGCCGGGCCGGGCCGGGCCGGGCGGTGCCGCGGGGCCCCCGGCGGAGCGGCGCGGAGGGGAGCCCTCCCCGCACCTCTCCGCCGGGGCCACCCCCGCTCGGCGCGTCCTGATCCCTCACTTCCCCGCAAGCGGGAGGAGGCGGGGTAAAACAAAAAAAGGGCCGGGTTATCAATTCCCTGTTAACTCTTCTCCTTGCGGTCTAGTCTCGTCCCTCGGGCGTCTTCTGCCAGGAGGGTGGTGCTGATGGAGGTGATGGTGGCGGTGGGATGCTCCGTCAGGGAAGTGGGGGGTTGCCGCGGGGGGGAGCAGCAGGGTCCCCGAGCTCCTCTGAACCCATGGTGATGGGAGCCGTGTCTGCTGATGGCAAAAGCGGCCAAGGAAGATTAGCCCCTGCTCATTTAAAGGTTAAGCGCAAAGCTAACCTTTGTGACGAGGTCCTGTCTGAAAGTCTTCCCATCCCGCGACTCTTGAGAGTGAATAGTTTTTTCCCTACTCCGGCACTGATTCCTATTAAAGCAGTGTAAAAATGGCAGATTGTTCCTATACTTCCATATACTTACAGGTGTTTATTGGACAAGTACACAAAAACCCGGCCATGCACCAGGACCCAGATACAATTAGCACAATAAACGTGAGCTAAAGAGATAGTCCTGTCCCAAGAACTTATAAATTGTGTATAAGAGATTACAGATAAAGAAGGATGCAATGAAATAATACCAGCCAGTACGACAGGCAGGGAACTCAGCACAGTACTGTACAAAATACTTGAATGTATTGACCTATTTACTGTTACAGGTAGTCTTTTGCTCAAATCAGTTTAAAGTACCTGAAGAAGGGATTATGAGGAACACAAGTGTGCATTGATGGGATTTTCAAGACTGACAAAATTACTCAAGGACATGCATTCTCTTTATTTTGACAATCCCACTTGAACAAAAAGATTTGGGGGAAGATTATAATAACAAGATGAGAATAAGCATACTGAAAACACATAAAACTAATATTCTATTAAATGTACCAAAGTCATTGAGTAATGATGAAACTCTAAGTCTCCATTATGAAGGAATCAAACAGTTAGATAATAACTAACCTTCTTAACACCTTCAAAGAGCTTTGACTAATTTGTAAGACATGAATGTCTTTTGCAAATATTGTGTTGACTTGTCCCTGTTATGCCATACTTCCACGTACATTCAGCTAATTTAATTCTGTAATGCAGAGTCAGCTAAATTGGTACAGACAAACTAGGGCCTGCCATTCCCAGGCTCTTTCAGATACTTTTTTGGAAGATGATGTATTCCTCATTCTTCCTTCATGAAAGGATGTATTTTCTTTCAGAAAATATCTTAAGTGTGAATATCACCTTATGTTATTTGTTGACATAAATATTTGCTTATTTTAAAAGCTCTTCAGTTTGAAATACTGCCTCAAATCCAGCCTTCTCAGAAAAAGATTCTGATGTAGCCTCATAAAACTCTACTGTGGGGAATTCACACAGCATTTTTCCTTACCACCTAATCTTTCCTGGATATTCCTTAAAACTACAATTATGTATCAGTCCTATAGATTCTCTCCAGACTTCCTGCTTCCGATGCATTTAAAATAGATGTTAGTCATGTAGCTTAATACACTTTAGGAAAAAAAGAAAACCTCATTTTTATTAAGGTTTTATTATGATTAACCCAAACCAACCCCATCTCATCTTGGTCTCGTCATACAAATTTAGGCAGAATGAAAATAGAATACCTTCTCCTTTGGAGTACTATGCATCAACAATTACATAATAAACTGCAGTCTGTAGCAACCCCTCCTCCCTAAACAATTAAAAGACCTCATTAAAATAAATTTTTTTCTATATTAAAAAGGATTTAGGTCACTAAATTAAGTGACCAAACATTGGGAAAGCCAGAAGGCTGCCCATGAAACCTTAATTCAGACCTCTTGTGCCTGTGCATTGCTACCCTGTACTTAATTACTGTTTGTCTGCAGAATACCAGGCTCCATTTGGAACATTTGAAATTATGTAGTGGCAAGCATGTAAGACTGGCTAATTATGTTGCCTCTTGCATTCCCATTCATTTATTCCTTTACTTTCTAGCATCTCTTTTGTGCTCATCCCTTATCATCTCTCATCTGAAGATTGCTCTTTCCCTGGCCTGTCTGAAACCTTTACCCTTAGATAACCTTTTGCAGTCAATCAGGTAAAGCTTTTTACCATAGGGTTACAGCAATTGCTAATTATTCCTTCAAAGGCTATTTGTGATTTTTCTCCAAAGATGAGGGAAAAAAGAGCAAAAGAAGAAAAGAAAAAGGAATAAAAACAAAGCAAGGGGGGGAAAGAGAAGGAAAGCCAAGGAAATAAAAGTTTCTAGGTTGAAGCAGTAGGGAAATAAGGAATCGAGGTCAGTCTTCATGATATAGAGCTGCCTTATTACAAAGGATCAGCTCTCAAATTACAAGTTTTACAAAGAGACAGTTGTACTTGAAAGCAAAAGGAAGCATTAAGTTACCTGGTGCCTTGGAGGGGAAGGATTATGCTGTATTTATAAATAAGGCTGCAGTGTCTCAGTAGACATTCTGGAAAACTGATGATTTTTTTTTAAACTTGTGACAAAACCTCTATGTCTGCTTCTGTTGAAAGAGGCCTCATCAGTCAAAGACTTTGTTTCCTCTCTACAATAAGTATTACAAAGAATAAACACCTTCATGAGGCTTATTTTCTATGCAGATGCCTGAGAGGTAGTCATGAGCAAATGACTTACACCTTTGGTAGGTGAATTTGGTCATCACATAGAATTATAATGTTACTGTTAAACTGTAATGTTGTTTTAAAAAGTTTTCCACCAGAACTAACAATAGATGGAAGCAGTGGTGTTTGTGATAGCACTACAGTGAACTAAAAGCAGTAGTTCCATTTCATGGGAAATTTTAGACCTACAAAAGCTAAAGGAATAATATTCTTCAGCAGTAACTTCAATTTTTTTTTTCTGGAACATGAAAATCCAAAGAAAATTTGAGCTAGAAAAACCATGCAATTTCCCAAAATGAAATAAAATGGGTCTCTAAAGGCTTAAGTTTCCCAGTGAAACTGAGTATAAGCATATTTTGTTTGTCTGGCAATCTCAATATCACAAAAGTCCAACTTTCAAAAGTTGCTAAAAATGGTACTTACTGTCCTGAGTGCTTCAGTCTTTAGGGACTTTCTGACCCTTTGCATGGTTTTTGCAATCACTGGCAATAGAAAATTCATTTCTTAAATAAAATTTGTATCCTCTGCTCCTCATTTGCTTCCAGGAGTTTTAATAATAATAAAAAAAAAATCTTCAAAATTTTGATGATACTATGTGCTGAGCCATGTTGCAATGTGTAATGGATTTGAGTGGGATAAGAAAGCAGAACAAATTAATTGAAAGTAAGCCATGTTACAGTCCAGTAAAATTAAACCCTCATGGCTTCAGGAACATAATTGTGCAGATATTTTTTCCCATAGGCTTACCATACAGTCAAGGTTGGATCATGGGAGATTTTTAATGTGTGACCTTTATAGCCTACCACACAGGGCTGCTGTGGGGATTAACTAGTTAAGATTTGTAAAGTGCTTTGAAGATTGTAAGGCATTAGGTTGCACAAGTGCTAAGCACTATTATTTAATACTTAAGTACAACCAAGCTTTACAGGACAACTCATGTTCACCTCACTAGAAGGAGTCTTTGTGATTTCTTTGTGATTTCAGTACGATTGTTGCAAGAGGTAAAGCAAGCAGAATGGACCATAAAAGAGGAAAATTTCTTTCTTGTTCCACTATCAGTGACTAAAGTGAGATATAACTGTAGTGGTTATTTCAGAAAAATTAGTTAAAAAATAATTATTATGAAATGCAGTAATAGAAATCCACATAAAAATGCAGGGCTCCCTTCTGTGCCAGTACTGTTATTTTTACTACATCCTATTTTGCCCAAGTAGATCCACAGACTATTCTCCAAATCGCAGACCTATAGATGGACCAAATTTATCAGCTGAAAATGCTGCCAAGTGACAGTAGGGATGGATAAAATTGGTAAGTAGTACTTCATACATATTTTGCCTTATTTAAGTAAAAAGTTTGGAAGAAATATGAACACAGACTGTTGTCTTTATTAATCAGATTAAGAACACCTTGTTCTGATACAATTGCTTGGTTGGGTTTCATTTTGATATAAAACTTCCTCTTGTTTTGTAATATCAGTTTTCAGCAGCAGGAAGTCTTTGGGATTTTTTGTGGTAGCACAGGGACACAGTATTTGTTAATAAAATAACAATGGAAAACAGGACACTATGACATAATTTTGCACCTAAGTATGCTGGAGACAGAGGAATGCAAGTGTTTCAGGACTGCTGACAGGCACCTATTTAGAGGTTAAGGTGGCATATTGTTGGACCCTGAGCTGCATCTCAGCATCCTGAAGTCATGAAGACCTTATTTGGTATGCAAGGGAGGAGGGTTTGGTTTAATTAACTTACAAGGACTAATTATTATTCAATGGAAGTGTCTTTTCAGGACAAAGCACTTAGTACTTGCATTTCTTGCCTCCGCAAATGTGCTGCAGACATTTCACAAGGACAGACTTTTCAAGTATATGCATTTCCTCTCTGTGGCTAAAAATAAAGATTTACTTTTCTATAGTGTTTTGACATTTTGATCTCAATTGAAGCATGTAATAAAAATTCAGTTCACTGACTGTCTGCAGTATGACCTGAAATTCAGTTTCACAGATAAGTAAAAGAGGGAAAACAGAAAGTGAATAGTGTACTTGCACAACAGGGATTCTTGTCCATTCCTGGGTGAAGGAAGCTACAGGCCCCTAATGCTTCTACTTCTCTTCAGAAATCATAAATTTTGCTTCCTCTATTAAGCTAAAAACATTCGTTGTGTCACAGAAGATCAAATTACTTCTCCAAAAACACAGATGATGTCCAAGAATAAGCCAGCGTTCAACTTATCTTTCTAGACACTGACCCTGTCCCAGACTGCTTTAGTTATTCAATTTGGAAACAGCTTAAAACAACTAGAACAGTGTGGTGAATACCATTTAGGGAAATGATCTGTGTGTGGTGGAAAATTTGACTCAGTGCACTCTGTTAACAGGGTCTTACCAGGCTTTTGACCAGCTGTCCCAGGAGATGTGGGAAACTGGAGGTAGTACTCTTCATTCAGATTTGGCTCTTTAAGTTCAAAAGCATTCTTGCAGAGATTCAAGGCTTCTTTGTTCTCAACACGTTTTAGAGTTTTTCCAAGCCTTTATCTGAGGCTCCACTTACCTCCACAGTTGCTCTCCCACTAGTGTCACAGCAAATGCAAAAAAAGCAACTCAGCTGTAACATTCTTTTCTTTTGTCTTTTCAGGAACCTTTTTCTTTGATTTTCTTACAGCCTTCTCTCTTGTTTAAAGAATCTTAAATCATATAATGGCAACTACTCGTTATTCATTTTAGATTCATTATGGGTTTGCCTATAACAACTCACAGTGTTGCTCATACCAAAAATAAACTACTTGACCTGCATTAGTATTCTTAATGCTTATTTCAGCAGAAGTGAAATTGTTCTTCTGAAAGAGCAGACATTTACCAGGTGCATTACAAATCTAGTTAGAAGTTGAAAAAAATACAGTTGGCTCTTCTGATGCCTGAGTTACTGAGCTTGAAATATACAATGACTGCTATCAATTTCTCATACTGTGCAGACTGCCACACACAGTTTGGAGATGGGTGAATGTGATTCAATTCTCATGTGATTTTGGTGTATTGAACAATAAACACTTAAACACTGTGAAAACAGAGCCATCAACAAATGTTTTCAAATGTTGCTAAAGGTACTCTCTGTTGTACCAGATAGGAAGAAATACAATAAGTGAGCATCCCATCAGTCCCTCCATGGAATGGATCACACACCATGAATAGGCAGTGCCTATGAGTCATGCTGGCAGCAGCAACATGGGTGGCATTGAAAGATGACATGTCCACAGTCTTCTCATATTGACAGCAGACCAAGATCCACTACAGCAAGACCACGTGCATCTTTCTTATCTTTTCCTTTCTTCAGCTGTAAGATGAGCTTAGAATAGGACTAAATATTGTCTTTCTCTGCTGAACTAGCTACCTGAACTACTGTGAACATGTCAGATCTCTGGTACCCTAAGCTTCGAGCAGAAACTGTTTTTCTGGGGCTGTAGAGTCCTCTGACTTTTCTCCATACTGCCTGGGGCTCCTATTCTTCTCATGCATAATCATATCCCATAACTCTCAGGGCCAAATAGCCCAAAGTGCTCATCTTGACCCAAAGCAGAGGGCTCTGTTTTCTTGTCCATCAGCCCATTTCACGGTGGGAAGAGGAGGTGGCAGGGACATTAGTCTAATTTAATTCTTCTGGTCACCAAGAAGCAGAAAACATGTATGTGCTCCAGTAAGACCTTCTCGATTAACCTGCATCAGAACAAGGAAAATTCTCACTTTAGCTGCATATGTGTAACAGTGAGAATTTCTATCCTAAGTAGAGGAAAATATTCTATCTTGGCAAGAAAAGCTGTTAACATCAAAGAGTGTGAATTTGAATTCTCAGTATTTCTAAACTTATTCCCATGGTATTCCTTTTGCATACTCAATCCAGTGAAACACTGAAAATGTTTCTTCTATTCCTTTGTATTTAAAAATGGATTGATGGAAAGGAATTTTTTTGGAAGCAGTTCTTAGAGATGGCTCATAGATCCATTATATTCCAGGACCTTTGCCCATTTTTACGTTAAAATAACAAAGTGAAGTGTCATATGCTTCACTGCAAACTTATTTCCTCTCCCTTCTTTTTTAATTTAGTTTTATGAAAAGATATTTGGAAATAAAAACAAAAAACCGAAAAAGGAAGAAAGCATTACTAAAAATAAATCCAAGCAAAGAACATGTGTTGAAGAGTTGCAGAATCCTCTCAGTCTGCAAGAACAGACTTAGTAAAAAATGTGCCCTTTTCTCAACCCCATATTAATTAACTCAGTAATAAGTAGAAGCTTCTTAAGATATGGGAAGAACAATTATTGTTATGGGTCTCCACACAGGGGGCTTGGATGGGCAAATCTCTATCCATGTTTATCAGTCCCACCAAAAACTTCTACCTCAACCACTTCATTCCAGAATCTATCTTTCTGCACCCTCCTCTGAGCAAGAGGAAGCTCAGATTCAGAAATGCAAATGGAAGTGGAAGTGGGTGCTGAAGAACAATGATGTAGCATTCTGGAGACCATGCCTCAAAGATCCTTCTCAAAAGCCATCTCAGATAAAAAGTTGTTCACAAAAGAGGGTCTCCAGCAAGTGCTGTGACAGATATCTAACTAAAAGATCAGCAAATCTTCACCATTTGTCTTTGTGGGGCTGAAGAAAAGACTGTATATCATACACTACCCACAATCTACTCTCCTAAATCACCGTACCCCCTCCCCAGGCCACAGAATTGCAGGTGTGCAGGTGTTGTGAAAGCACTCCTAGGCTATGCTCTGGATAGGAATTATGTCCATTATTAGGCCCTGGGAACCTTAATCTCCATATCTAAAGCTTTTTAATAATTTTCCTTTTCCTTCTTCAGAGAGGAGAAAAATCTTGGGCAAAATCGTGACAAGGCTTCTAAACTGCTAGTCCAGGCTGTTGCAGTTCCTGGCACAAAAGAACACTACCTCACTTGGAAATTTCTCATCCTTGTTCCAGGCATTAGCTCCCTCAGCTTTACTTCCCAAGCAGACCAATGCTGAGCAAGGGGATTCACTGTGCTCATGGGGGCAGTAAGTTCTGAGTTGCTATCCTCGTTGTATATTATGGAATTATTTCCATTTTGAAGGGTGGTGCCTGTAATTTACACCTGGGTCTTTAACAGAGATTTTCACTTAATTGTTGAAAAACCTTTTCACTTTTTATAACAAACTGTCTTTCTCAATTTCACTTCTCATCTTGAAAATATAGCTTCCTTAGTTCACTAAAGCTGTAGGTTCACTTTTCTTGTGCCTCTGAAGGATCCTAATAGCACTAAAATCACCCAAAATACACAAGAGAACTTTAGCAGACTTCGAAATTGTTAACTATTTTAGACTTACCCATACAGCTTATTTTCCAAGAATATTCAGGTTTCTCCTTTGGAAGCATACTGTTGTCGCCAGCAGGGAGAAATTAACACGTTCTTCCGCTGATCTTACTTGGAGCATTTAGGCCTCAAGAGAATGACCAGTGGCAGGGAAAGCACCTGGCATAAGAAGTAAAGAGATGTGGTGGAAATGCAGAACTCCCAAAATCCTTACATAGAAAAGCTGTGTAAAATGTTCTTGAGCACGAGTTGACTTTAGGTATATAATCTCTGTATTTTGACAGGAATGGCAATGAAGACCTGAAGGGAAATGTCTGATAGGGACCAGGATGCTGAATGTTACGGCATTGAGAGGGCCAGGGAGAAGGGAACTTCTTTACCTTCTCTGGATATGCTTACACAGTAAGTTGTTTGGCTTCTACCAGTTTAACCACTACCAATCACACTTGGCACACAGCTGTGCACTAGTTCTGCATCCTCAGTAAAGATTTTAGAGCTTGCTAACCACATATCTGCACTTGGACAACATTTACAATCCCCACTACATCAGACAAATGGATGCTGCTGAGCCATCTGTTTGAAAGTATGTTTAGTTATATAACCTAAGTTACAAGTACTTCCTCACAGATGAAGATATCTCAGCTTAGATGAATACAGAGAGGGGACTGGGCATCTGAAATATCCCCACAAGACCAGAAAATACAGTGTAGGAATTGCATAAAACCTGTGCTTTTCTGCAGAAGCGTGAAAGCCTGGATTCCTTGGGTCATCACAAATGGCACTGAAATCTAGACTTAGACCACTGAACTCAACCTTACTGTCTTTATTTGAGTAAATATCTAGATATTCCTTAAGTCAATAAGACCTGTTTAGACTGGAGTTCAGAAAGCAGATCAGATGGCAAAATATAGGGGTTAGGATTTATGAGTCTAAACTTTTTTTTTTAAAAAAAGTGTTCTTTTTGCTTGATTCAGAATAAGAATCACAAGACCATGCTCTGTTCCCAAATTTGCACTTGCTGCTAATATTAAGTGCCCCTTGAGACTCTTGTGCTGCTTTGATAAATACTTAAAATCAGACTGACTAGAAATTTGACTGGCTATTCTTGGTACTATATAGACATGAACTTAAAATATTTTTGGAAACATATAATTTGTTGGAGTTTAATACTATTTTGCAGCATTAGTAGTTCTTGTCTTACTTGTATTTGTCCATGGTTTGGTTTATATTGTATCTATATGTAGATCATATTTTAATAATAGAAACAAACATTCATCAGAAATTTTCAGTGCTCTTCTCCAAAAGTCATGACATTTTCCCTAGTTTCTGTTTGGTATTGTTACAAATGAAATGTTTGTGCTTTGTACATGTGTCTCATTTGTTCATTTAACTGCATTTTTCTGTTCTACACAAACTCTCAACCCATACTCATCATCTAAGTGTCTGAATCATTCTTCAAGCAGATGAGTAGTATAAGGGGTATAGATCAGTCAGTAATCCCATGATTCTGCCTGGTCTATTTAGCTCAGCTCTCACATTTCAACCTCTCATCTGAGTCTGGAGAACAGTTTAGAGGACATCCCAGCCCAAAAGACCCACTGTGCTAGGATGCAGGAGCTGAATTCTGCATTAGGGCAGAAAGCTAGGTTGTGTCACACCTTTTAAACATGTCCTCAAGACTGTGAAACCTTTCCATGAGTATTGATTACCTTATTCAGGAATCTTGTGAGACAGTGGTGTTCTGATGAAGGAAGATCATATAAACAAACCCTTCCAGAGCTCATGCTAGTATGTATTCAAAACATACAGCTGTTAAGATCAAAGGATCACTCAAGGTTGATGCAAATTTTAGATTCTGCTCTGCATAGGCCTAACTCTAAAAGGACTGGCTGGCTGGTCCCAGTGCAAGCAGCAGGTATTTCTGAAGTGACTGTGCACAGGGAAAAGTAAACTCATTTCTGTGTTATACCTCAAGCCTCACAAGTTTATTATTATTATTCTTTTACTACTGAGAATTTTCAGGGCTCTAAAGAAAAAAACCATTATATTTCACCAATAGTTATCTGTTTGTCTACTCTGAGGAGGAGAGGTGGAAAGTTTTGAAATAATTTGCCTCTATTAGAGAAAAATTATTGGTCTGAAACACAGACCACTTGTTGGTCAGTGGCAGGCACGTTCTTCATGTACCATTCTCCACTCTTAGTGACCATTATCATGATAGGAGAGCCCCAGTCTCCAGAGAGCAGACTGCACACTCCTAGTCCAAGGCTGCCACTAGGACATTGAAAGATAGGGAGAGACAGAGACAAGATTCTCACCTACAGTGAGGCCCTTCTGATCAACACTGCAGCCTATACGATGTCTTCAGAAAGGAAGCTCCATCTAGCAGGCTGATTCTTGCTGCCAGAAAGGTTGGTCAGTACATGTCAGTGTTGTGCTGCTTCACTGATTGCCCGTGTTTCCTCAAAGGAGATGTAAATGCACAGGCTCATAGCTGGTTACATTTCCTTTCAGAGATAACAAGGCTCCCTGGAGAAGGAGACAACATCAAAAATCACAGGATCATCCATCAGCCAAGAGGATGAGAACTGCCAGGCCTGTGACAACCACAGCAACTTCTCTGAGAACTAAGGTGCAGTATCTGATACCTCCATTTACCTGCAGCTTCCTCTTACACAAGCCCCTTCTTAGCAAGAGATGCCTTAAATGACATCAAGCCAAGAGCTATAAATTTATATTACAGAACTGGGCACATTCCTTTCTACTTAGGTGCATACTTGTGTTTGTCATGCTCACTTCTACAATAAGGAGCAATTCTTTACCATCTGGAGTAAGATAAAAAATTAGCTTAAATATCTTTGAATATTTGAATACTTTATATGAAGTCTGGCAGAGAACACTTGAAATATAAACATTTCCATTACTCATAACAGTTATTGCTTTCTCTTTTTCATGCAAGAAAGCTTTATTTATAATATTTTATTTACTAATTAAATAAACTAAATTAATTAAATAAACTAAACTAATAAACTAATTTGTAATTAGTTTAATTATCCTTTATCTTTCCTTTATCTTTCAAGGCTATAACACCTCTATTTTAGAAGACTGTATTCCTAGGATTTCAAATTTAAATACAATTAAGACAATATAACTCTTTGAGTTTTCCTCCAGCTCACACAAATTCTCAAACCAAATGCTTAAAGACCTACTTCTTTTGGCAACACTGAAGCTTTTCAGTTTATTAGCTTTCTTATTCCAGGAATCTCAAATTAGTTATTTTAGCAAATTAAATCCCATAAGCACACATAAAAATATTTTATTTGCCAGCTTGTTAAATTTTTAAATGATGATTGGATCTCTCTGTTTACTTACATTGTCAATAATTTTATTTTGTTAGGAATTTAAGAGAATACTAGGAGAATATTTCCTTAGTGGTTTCCTTGCCAATATTTTTGCTATTGTACAAAAAAATAGGACCTTATAGATCCCTGTTTGATTTCTCAACTTTAAAAAAAAAAAGAAAAAAAAGAAAAATAAGAAGAGAAAAGAAAAAAAAAGGCATCTTTGATGGATTCATCTCTGGTAACTTGGTACCTAAAACTCCCTGTCTGACCAGGTGCATACCGAACAGTCTATACTCCCATATGGATAGCAGGGAGACAGAGAGAGACAGGCAGCTGCACAAGGCAGTTTGTCACACTCTTAAAAAGGTGGGATGATCTGCCTTCCAGTGTTCCCTCATACTGTCAGCTAAAAAGCCAATTCAACAATTTAAACTGGAGCACATGTTTAGTGTGCTTCAATAATGTGCTTAGATGACTCTAGTCAATTAAGAGGAATACAGCCCCAACAAAGATATATGATTTGAATAAAAAAGTCAATTAAGTGCAAGGTAACTGTTTTATAATTTTTCTAAAACCAGAAAGATAGAAAAGAGCAGATGCAGTGTCAGATTTCACTATTATCTCTCACATTTAGTAGTAGTTCCTAGTTAAGTAAGTGGTTTCTCTCTACTAATCCAAATATGTTTAAAGAAATTTTGCAAAATCAGGCTGATAATAAACATAAGTTATTGACATATTCTGAATTTGGATGATTAAAGGGAGATACCAAGTAATTCAAGAACCAAATTTTGACTCTTTGTCAATGAGAGTAGGCTACATAATACATCTGATCATCTGGACTCAGGTCCCAAGTCTCCCCAACTGTGTATAATGCTATATAACTGCCCAATTACAAGCCTGAAGAAGTGCTTCAGCTACTTCAGATAATTAAATTTTAAATCTAATATTCATATGAATTTTTAACATGCCATGAAAACCCAGGGTTCATAAATCATTTACAGTAACACATGAAGGTATTCTTGGTCACCTTCAACCAATTTGTCCCTCAGATCAACTATAATATTTTCAGAACTTTGATAAGCTAATATATGCATTTTTAAAACATACTTCCTTATAGATCCTGAAGAGTTGTATCTTCTCTATAAGAAACATTTACGTAGCAAAGAAGGAAGGAGAAGTGGTACATATATACCTATTAGAAAGAACCATCTCAAAAAAAAATTACAACATCCATAAAGGTTAGACAGCAGGAGTTGTTTTCCTTAGCTATAAGAAGGGTACTTCTGCCTGACCTAAACAAGTAACTTTGCATTATAGCTGATGTGGCAAGTTTGGTCTATTCTTTTGTTGGAATATTCATTTGTATCACTTTTGGAAGAAGGGCAGGCAACTTGGAAGGACTTCAAGGATGTTGTGATAGTATGCAGGGAAAAAAATAGAAGGGCCAAAGTTCAGCCAGAACTTTGTCTGCTGCCACAAAAGACAAGAAAAAATGCTTCCATGAATCAGAAACACAAGGAGGGCTAAGGACACTCTCCAGCCTTTACTGGATGAAGAGGGAAACACAGTGACAGGACGAGAAAATGGCTGATGAATAATGTCTTCTTTGCTTCAGTAGAATCATGTCCTTGGGGTACCCAGCCCCCAGAGCTAGAAACAGGGAGAGGAAGCACAATAAAGTCCCCATAATTCATAATCCAAAGGGAACTGGTCAACAATCTGCTATACCACTTAGACCCACACCAGCTCATGGGGACAGACAGGATCCACCCAAAGGTACTGAGGGAGCTGGTGGAAGTGCTCATGGGACCACTTTCCATAATTAACCTGTTAGCAGTCCTGGCTGAGAGGCCAAATTTTCTGGATTTAGTTAATAGGACACCCATCCACAAGATGGTTCAGAAGGAGCAGCCAGGGAACTACAGGCCTATCAGCCTGACCTTGGTACCAGGGAAGGCTGTGAAACAGATCATCTTGTCTGCCACTATATTGCACATACAGCACAATCAGGGGATCAGGCCCAGACAGCATGAGATTAGGAAAGGCAGGTCCTGATTGACAGACCTGATCTCCTTCTATGGGAGGGTGACCTGCCTATTAGATGAGGGAAGGGCTGTGGACATTTGTCTATCCAGTCTTCAGCAAATCCTTTGATACTGTCTCCCACAGAATTCTCCTGGAGAAACTGGCTGCTCATGGCTTAGACAGATGTACACTTCACTGTGTGAAAAACTGTCTGGATGGGCAGGCTCAGAGAGTGGTGGTGAATGGGGTTACATCCAGCTGGTGACCAGTCTCTAGTCAGGGTTCCCAGGGCACAGGGCCAGCGCTGTTAACGTCTTCCTTGATGTTAAGGACAAGGGAATAGAGTGCAGCCTCAGTCAGTTCACAGATGCTGCACAGGAGTGTTGATCTGCTGGAGGGCAGGGAGGTTCTGCAGAGGGATCTGGATAGGCTGGATTTAGTTCAGCTCCAGTGGTATGAGGTTCAAAAAGGCCAAGTCCTGGGTCCTGCACTTTGGTCACAACAACCCCATGCAATACTACATGTCTGGAGAAGAGTGGCTGAAAGCTGCCCAGGGGTAAAGGACCTCAGGGCTGTCAGCAGCTGAACATGAGCCAGCAGTGCCAAGGTGGCCAAGAAGGCCAATGGCACCTGGCCTGTGTCAGCAATAGTGTGGCCAGCAGGAGCAGGGCAGGGATTGTCCCCCTGTACTCAGCACTGGGGCAGATGCACCTTGAGCGCTGTGTCCAGTTCTGGGTTCCTCACTAAAGAAGGACATTGAGCAAATTCAGAGAAGGGCAACAGAGCTGCTGAAGGGTCTGGAGCATAAATCTCATGGTGAGTGGCTGAGGGAGTTGTGGGTGTTCAGTCTGGAGAAAAGGAGGTTCCAGGGGAACCTACAGCTAATAGTTCTCTACAACCACTCAAAAGGAGGTTGTTGCAAGGTCAGGGTTGGTCTCTTGTCCCAGGTAACAAGTGAAAAGACCAGGCCTCAAGTTGCTCCAGCAGAAGTTAAGATTGAATATTAGGAAAAATTTCCTCACTGAAAGAGTGGTCAAGCATTCAAACAGGCTGCCCAGGGAACTGACGGAATCACCATCCCTGGAAATGTCCAAAAGATTTATGGATGTGACAGCTGGGTATATGGTTTAATCATAAACACAATAGTGTTGGGTTAATGGTTCGACCCAGTCATGGAGGTCTTTTCCAACCTTAGTGATTCTGTGGTTCTATAAAGAACAGAAACATGTTGAAATACCACATTCTTTGATTAGTGCTCAAAGGAGTTGTCAGAAAGATGTCCCATTACAAAGCAATATGCAGGTACCTGAGTAATTTCACCGTAGACAGCTAAGCATGAAGCACCAGTGACAGAAAGAAAGAAACAAAACAGTGTGAGTTTTCTCATCTTCTAGTGAGTTTTCAGCAAAATTTTTGAACAGAGAAGCAACCTCTGCTGTAGCTGCAAATAAAAATCCCTGTTTTTAAGATCTGAGACAATAGTTCTCTTAACAGCTTCCCCGCCCTTTGGTGGGTTCTTGGGGACAACCTCTTGTTCTACAGCCTCAGGCTGCTTTTTTCAACCTCGCTTTCTACCACAGATGTGTGAGGTTGCATTTTCAGGAATGGTCATTACTCTTGGAATCCAAGTTTTTCATTTTAACCTTGTCTTCCTTTGATATGTTTTTAAGTCCCTAATGGCTCTGACATCAGTATCTAACCTTTTTGTTCACCATCTTGAGCAGAATTGCGATACAAAGGACTTAATTTACTTACCAAGAAGATCCACACTCATAGGTAGCCCACATTTGAGCTAGCTCACTTAAATTCTAGTCCAGGAAACTTTGCACTGAACCCCAGGGAGACTCTAGACCTAGGCACAAGCTCTCTGTGTCAGACAAGAACACTGAAACACAATTCTATTGGATCCCTGAATATATGGCTAAATTTTTGAAATAATAGCATTAGACTTTTCCAGAAAATTCTTTGTAGATTAAGAGCCAAATAATACATATTTGGAAATCTAACTCCTAGGAAAACGTAGATTTTTTTTTCCCTAAAACCACAAACCGCATTGTTCATTTTCCAGAAGCCAGTTGAGGACAAGAGCCATGTGCTTCCATGAATGCCACCCTTATGTGGTTAAATTTCACCATATGGAGGAGCTTTGGCAGATGCCAAACTGTTAATGCCCTGAGGCAGACAAATGTCTAAAACAGCAGAGCTTTCAATGATGAGCACTGTATCTGTCTCAAGGAAGAAACCCATCCGCATTCCTAGTCAAAGTCCCTTTGCTAAGGGACATTGCCTTCTGTCTTCACACTGTTCTCTGACAGAGTATTGGTCAAATTTTTTCTTGCCTCCTACCTAAGCTGCTTCTTAAAGCTGACATTAGCATCTCAGTGAAAAATTAACCATTTTATAATTGATATCAAGCAATTATAGTTCTACACTACAGTTTCATGTTATTATTTCTGTAAAGTTATCTGAAAGAATTAACAAGGCTTAAATATTTTTAATAAATCAGAGCCATTAATTGTCTGCCTTATTTTATAATAGAAATTACACATCCAATTTCAATGGAAAATTATCTGGAAGTGTATCTGAGTCACCCTCCATGATGTTATAAAAGTTAGTAACAGTCTTACTGGGACTGTCCAGGGAATAAGAAGTACTAATTATATTGTCTGGCTCTGACTGGCTTCATACTTTACAAGAATAAAAGACTATTGCAAGTAGCCTACTTAAATCTAACACAAGAAAGCCTCATGAACAGAAATTTAGAAAAAAATCCTTATATGGGCTTTAACAGATGAAAGATCTTGGAGACTAATTCAAACAAGAACAATTTTTTAAGAATGTGTATTTGATTGGTTTTTCAAGTTCTTGTGATTGATTTGGTTTGCAGGAGAGTAATAGAATTATAACAACTGTGATGAAGCTTTCTTGAATAGAAACTGACATTTCTGACAAATGGTTTTGTTGGGTTTTTTTTCCTTCTTAATGTCCAATCGATTTGAACATAAATATGTAATTCACTGCAGAAGACATGGAAGCCCTTAGACCTTTTTCTGAGACTAGTCTGGAACTGATGGGCTATTGGGATTTTTCCTTAAACAAAAGAAGAAGTCATATCTTATACATCACGTGTTCTTCAAGCCAAAATTTTCTTTGCCTAGTCTCAACTAAAGCAGGCAAAATTCCTAATATGCCAAATATTCCTTGATAGCCTACCTGCTGCACAGACAGCATTTTCCACAGCAGGAAATTTTTAATTGCAATACGGTATGGTTTTCATGTCAACAATGAGTGGGACAGACTTTTTTTGATGTCCAAAATCTTCTCAGTAAAAATTGTGACAACTACTAATTTGTGAAGCAGCTGTTTCTGAATCTGAGGAAAGGGTCTCAACAGGTTATATTCAAAAAATCCTCTGGAATAGAGACAGAGTAAAGAGGTAAAAAAAGTTACAGAAACAGGAGATAATGAGGAAGCTACAGCTAACTCATGGGAAAAAATGAACTTTACAGGGAAATATGCCTCAATTTCTAAACCATACATCAGGTATGAGCTATATGTTTTCGTTTCTGGGATAAGGATCTGCTGGAGTCCTGCTAGTGATGGACACTACACAGCCACTTCTAAACATACAATAAAGAACCAAATGAACATATTCTATTTAATTATTACATGAAAATAGGAAATGTTTTTTCATAGGAGAAAAAGAAAGATGTCAGTAGTCTGTATCACCAAATGGTCTGTATCATAAAGTTCTTGATAATATTCCAAATGTTTTTTACAATATTTCATCCAGTCCTTTGTGCAGTATTTTAAGAAATCCTAGGGTTATCCCTCATTGGACATTGTCTGGGAATTACTAATGGGTCCATATAGCAGTTTTTATAACATACGCTAGGGATTTATTGAAAGTTCTGAAATAAACCTTGGCAGTGCTCAAGCTAAGCAGCAAGGCAAATACATAATAGCTACATACCACAGAGCCTCACTACTCATCTGGTACTTTTTCCAGAATATATAAGCAAATCAATTACAATTGTGTCTGAAGGATATCTAATGCCATTAAATATCAGTGGGTAAGTGAAAAGGTCTCCCACACAACCTCTACACAGAAACCAACTTGGCTTTCTCAGGCAATATACTGTGCTTAAAAAGAACAAACATCTTTTATTCTAAAATAATTTAGTTACTAAAAAAAAAAAAAATCTACCTTCCATCTTCATCCAAAACCAATAAAACCAGAAAACCCTTTCCCTCATTTGCTGTAGAATTCTCATCCCCTTAAGAATCTTTTACTTTTTAGTTACATAGGGGGTTGCCAGGGTCGCTTCAGGAGCTCAGGACATAGGAGAGATGTGCATGAGTAACACTCAAGCCCAGATATGCCACAGTCTGACTTGGACATCATGGCTTTTTATTTCCCAGAACCCTGACTAGGGCCACAGTGCTGCTTCAAGACTGTTCCAAACATTAACACATCATTACTAAGCTAAAAAGCAAAGTGCCCAAAAAGAAATTGTCATCTCCTTTCCCTCAAGGAAACTTTGTTCTGGTCCCTCTTTGAGCTTCAGGTTTGTCACTACAGAATGCTCTGCTGGGAGGTCTACAAGGGCCAGCCCTGAACTCCAGCTAATACTCCAAGCTGAAGTCTGGCTGAGCTTATTCAGACATTTGTGTCATTGTGCTGCACCTCCCAGTATGCCTGACTTTGAGAAGATGTTTGACCACCAGCAAGAAGCCAGTTAGCACCCAGCTGGGCTCACAGTTCAGGCTCTGCTCCAGCTCAGAGCATCTGTCTACTCCAGATGAGCAGTCCCTCAAAGCAGAACAGCTGTACTCCCATGACTGTCATCTCAACTAAAGCTCCTGCACAGACACACTGCAAGCCAAACTCGCAGTGAATAACAGAGACAACTGTAACACAGCATTTCATCTCAACTCCCTATTGTCACATGTTTCTGACATATACATCCCTGAAAAGAATTGGCCCGAGGCTACAGGATGGGATTTAAGTCCCATTTCTGGTTGTGTCTACACTCAGTATGCAGAATAATAGTCTCATGGCTTTTCTCAAATATATCTATGTCACAAAATGTATGTTTCCTCCCACAGATCTAAGAGCAACTTCCCAGTCAAAGTGAGGGAATACATAAATAGAAATTAAATACTGTATGGGGCTTCAGAACACTTTCACTGAAGGAGTGGGCAGGAGGCAGCTGATTCCTTCCTACTTCTTCTCCAAGATGTCACACTACACTCCTGATTAATGTACTGCAGTCTTACAGTATGGGCACAAGGCCACATGTAATGACTGGAGGAAAATATGACATTCCAACATCAAAACACATCAGGAAATATTTTGCTGGTTTTTATTTTTGAAAGAATTAAGCTTTGAAAGCCTAGATTTAAGCTTTGCTTCTCTTCAACCACCCTGAAGTCATACATACCAACACCAGAGAAATAACTATCAACTTTATAGGACTAAAAAGTTTCAGAGTCCTGAACTTAGCTCTGATTCTGTTGAATGATAGTCACTGTTCAAGTGAAGCCACTCATGTGCATGAAGATTTTCATATGGGTACATTTTGCAGAATCCAAGTTTTTGAGGCATCCTAGTGAATAAGCATCTCCTGTTAAAATCCTTTTAAGCAGCTGTGGGAATGGATGCTAACATGACTGGAAGACAATTCCTCCAGGAATCATCTTCAGCCTTCTGCAAAACAGAAATGCTATTACAAGAAGATAGTGAAAACAAGTAATTAGACCTTGAGCTGCAGGTGATCTGCACTATGAAACATTTGGATACCTTTCAAGAGGATGCATCATGATCACTGCTGCCTTCCTGGGGAAACAGGTGATTCTTGCAAAATAATTACAACTATAACAATCTTAGAGTTACTATTTCTCACATTACTGTGATTCTCCCATATGAATTTTGAAAACATCCAGTATTCAACTCAGTTATAGAAATTTCCCTTTAGATGGCAATCTTTAAGAGATTTCAAAGGAAGAGAGGATTTTTGAAGTCTGTAATTACAGACATGAAACACATTTTGCCACACAGCCCTTCCTTACCTGTGTGGCTTAATTTCAAGGCTCAGTGCTGCTATTATCAACTAAATTGCATACTGTATCTGTAATAACACCAAATAGATTCTTCTGGAATGGTGATACTTAAGCACATTAAAATTATCTAGTGTCTTTGCTCTCATTATACTAACATGGCTCCCTTAGGCACCCAAGAAATGAGATGAAACAAGGCCTAATGTCTGATATTCCTGTGAGTTAATCCTGCTCATACAGCACCTGTATCCCTACCTATCCCACTGTAAACCTGAGAGAACAGTGGGATAAATATATGTGTGTGTGTTTGTGTGATTGATGGGCATTTTGCCTTTGTCATAATACCTAATGCAATTTACAATTTACAATTTACAATTATGTTTTGTGCTGTAGACCCAAACTGTTGCTGTTTCCAACCTGCTGTTGAGAGTTCCATGACAAAAAACAAAAAAAAATTCAAAAGAGCTAATCACTGCACAGCAGTTTTGATATACTGCAATTGACAGCATAATTTAGTTCCTCTACTAAACTTAATCACTTATTTTTCTTTATGTATGTAAGGATCTCAATAATTATCACTGAAAAATATCATTGGCTTCTCTATTTTTATTCTTTATATATTAAAATTTTTGTGATACCTCTAAGTACAAAATTCGAGTAGAACCCAAAGTATAATTTTTGCTTAAAGCTTAAAGATTGCATTCATTTTCAATAGACTTCCAAGGAGATATCAGAGAAATTTAATGAACAAAATAATTCCAAATACTGCAACCATTGGCAGAGAATTCCAATATAAATCAAGAGATCACTCATTGCTATTGTGGCTCCTTGGCTGTTGTAAAACTAATGGTTCCATAATCAGGCTGGAATTTGGGGATCAGGAATTTCCCTACACCCTACACTTGTCAGGCTTACAAAACTTCTCTGTATCAGCTGACATTTGGACCAAAGTACTCTCAGGCTGTACAAGTCTTACACTGAGGTCAGCAATATTTCTAAATGTGTCTTGAATAACAACACTGGAAACTGTATCAAATTTAAATAAGAATTATAATTTATTTTTTTGTTTGGAAGTCTGGCATTGTCTGGCAAAAGCAAGCTGCATGCCCAGCACTGCATGAGGGAAAATAAACAGCTTTCTGTGGAAGCCAAAAACAAGCTGATTTTTCTCTTAAATTTTCTACTTGCACTTTGAAAAGAATAAATTCTTTTATTTGGATAAATGATGATTAGTACAAGATTGAAGAGAAGTAAGAGCAGTGTCTTTAAATATGATAAAAAAATTATTCATTGCTATCTAAAACAATATCCACCTTAATATACTAACAGGTCATTACATATTATCTACCCTCCTCTTGTTTAAAATGCGATTTTTATATCAGGCAGATGTAAAAAATAAGGAATGGTAATTAATATTATTTCATGTATCTAAGGAAGCCTTGATTCACTGTTTAAAGCATTGTAGCTAGTGATATTTATTTTCTTCTGAAAGGCCAAGATCCAACTAGCTCTTTATTAATTTAAATATATTGGATAGTACTTGAACAAAATTACGTCAAGTTGCAATTTAAATCCTGACATGTCAAGGGAGTGAAATTTAGCAAATCACAGTGAAATAATCTCTTCTACAAGGATTTGTTACTGTCCTACTGGCAACTTCATCTCATCAAAAATTACCATTCCCATTGCAAAACTACTCTCATACTCCACAGAACATGACTCAGGTATTACTAACAAAATTGCTTTGGATATTAAAGCTTCTATAGATTTTTTAAATTATTTTATATGGCTTTTAATTAGCAATTTACACATTAACAGGAAAAGACCAATTTCTTCTCTTTTTTGTAAATTATCATTCAATATTAGAGTGAAGGAGAGAATTTCCCTCTAATACCTCCTAGTACCCATATCTTCTTTTATGTTCTGGGTTTGTTCTGCCTCCTAATTTCCATGGCAGGATTTCAGTGGGTGCTATATTCCTAAGGAAAATCTTAGTTTTATATTTCATTTTCAGTGATTAATGAATGATATCCTGCCTCCATTGAAGCAAAATGTAACCTTATAATTTTAGGGGCAACAGATTTTAGCCCAACACAGAGGATAAGGCAAGTAATTCTGCTCCAGTATAAC
The DNA here is from genome assembly GCF_001522545.3 of Parus major. NCBI lineage: Eukaryota > Metazoa > Chordata > Aves > Passeriformes > Paridae > Parus > Parus major. The sequence goes on from NC_031771.1 coordinate 41,496,073, forward strand.
TAGAGAACAAAATCTCCAATAATAACTAGAGAACACTTGCACTCAAGGTGAGTTTGGTCTTTTTAATCTGCTTATATATATATGAATTAATCATTTTAAATAATAAAAAAAAATTAAAAATAGCAGTTCTGAATGTTCAAACTTTTTCTTTTTTTTTTTTTTTTTTTTTTTTTTGGTTCTACAGTAGTCTCTAAGAAGTGAATGAGAAAAAGAGAGGGATTAGAAAGTAGAAATTACTGTGGATATAATACCCAAAAGGGAAGGGAAGGCCAAACAAATCCTACATTTAGATGCTCTAAAGTGACTTCAAAGGGAAGATGGAATTATGCCCTATTAAGTTTATTTAACATTATGAAAATGTTCTAAAATGTACTAAAAAACACAGGGAAAATTATCTTTGGCATTACACCTACAAATATGAACCATATGGCCTGTAAGAACCATAACATTTGGAAAAATAATGAAGATACAAAGTGGAAAGGAAGGAGATGAAAAATGGAGTGGAGGAGGTTTAGTTAATATCCGTTTAAGATCAGAACATCATGAGTATTTTGTTACAATATTAAAAGTCTTGGGCTTCCATTCAAGTGTGAGAGTTGATGACAGCTGAGCCAGCCAAGAGACTGCACTGGCAGACTGGGATTAGACTGTTTCAGAAAGAGCACAATTTTTAGCACCACTTACCATGTGGTTTCCCTTTCTTGACTTAAAAGCCCCCCCTCTAAATAAGGACAAGCTCGATTTCGTAACAAAACCCTTTGCAATCCTTTGCCCTCAAGTCCACCATCAACTGCTGCTCTAATATAAGAGTTTCATGTAAGCTTAGCCACTTCTGTCAGCTCTCCTAAGTTTTCTCTCTTCTGGTAGAACATGGACAATAGGTGCTTGTATATTCAATCATGATTTGTGGGGAGACTCCACAGTTGAAGTTAAGGAAATTGGTTTTAGTTTGATAGGGAATGTAAAGGGTATTAGAATCTTTATTCTGAAGATCTAAAGGTCTTGTGGGCCTCCAACTCTCATGGTCACACAACATGTACATTCACGATCAAAATGGCATCCAAGCAATGCTTGTGGGCAGGCCTCAGTAACATCTGACACAGCAACGCTCTGGTTGGGTGCCTGAGGTAAAATAATTCATCTGTCTGGGCCCCAAAACGGTGATGCACACACCATAAAGAAATGCTGGAAAATACATTGAATTTCATGTAGTCCATCTTCATAACTGGATCTCACACCTCCCCACACTCCCCAGTTCAAACAGAAAGTAATTCTGGACAGTCCCATGTCCTGTTTCATCCAGCAGAACAAAGAGCATCATTGCATAACTTCATTGCTATCTATCAAACTCCATCTATCAAAGCTGTCAATTTAGCTGCTGTGGCAATCTTTGTCTTGAACTTGTCTAGGTTAATGTCTAGGTTAAAAGCCTTAGCTGGAATAAGACAGTTTAATAACAACGATAAATTTATTCTTTTTCATGTAGGAATAGCCACCATGGTCACACCAGTTCAAAAATCAAAAGTTGAAAACTCACAAGTCTATTATAAATATAAATTTAATGTTTTCTTATTTATTTAAATGTGTTTGAAACATAATATGTACCTTAGAACAGAAGCTTAAAAACTACATCATAATTAATGTTGAAAATTGACACATTTGTGAAAATTTCCATAATTTTAAGAATGAGAATGTAATTACTAGATTCAGACTTCAAGATTTTGAAATTAAAATAGGTATGTTAGACTATACATTAAAATGATGATATATAGATATAACTGTACTTTCCCATTTTTAATGAAAGATATTACCTCACTATGAATTTGGCTTCCTTTAGTTTAGCATTCTGTCAGATTGTTTTCAATCTTTCTGGATGTGAGGACCATGATAATTTTTCAACTGAAGCTCAAACAACTTTAAAAATATTTGATGGTGTAGTGTTCAGAGACCACAAGTAATCTGATCACACCCCTCTGGATATCACAGGCTAAGCCATTCCATCTACATCTCTAACAAACCCTATTACTTCTCTAGCAAGCACTATAACGTGTGTTTCACAAAGTATCATACTTCATAAAGCACCCACTTAATTGCAAAAGTTTATCACCCACACTGACAAAAAATCTGATTCTACATCTGATTACAGGTTTGCTTGGTTTTTATTCCCAGATGCTGGGGTATGTGGTGTAATTTTTTTAGACTGAAAGAGAATATTACTATCTGATGATATTTTCCTGGAACTTATGTACCATAATCAAGTCGCCTCTCAGTTATCTTATAATCTTTAATTATACCATTATAAGACATTTTCTCTAATGTTCAAATAAATGTTGCAGTTCTCCTCTGAGGCCTCACTATTTTTTTCTCTGCAAATACTATAATTCCACTGTCAGTTTACAATCATTTTAGCAGACAGGTAGATTTTATTGACTTAATTTACTTGAACTTTCTCAGGGACTGCATGAGTCACTGATTGCAAAACTCTCCTGAACTATGTCAAAACTGTTCAATGTCAGAGTTCACTATGTGCTGACCACTGCAATCCATTTGCCTATTTACCCATTCTCATAATAAATCTCAAATAATCAAAAGACTTTCAGTTCAGACCAATCCCTACAATTATGAATCCCATCTCCACCAAGAAAAACTCAAACAATTTCATGAGTAATTCCTGTCTCAAATATTCATCTTAGATGAGTTCTTCATAACTCTGACAATCCTGAGCTTGGATATATGAAGGTTCAGTTTTGCAGCTAGACTGGAGAGAAATGCTTCTGTACTGCTATAGTTGGCACCACCACCAGCAATACAGCTTCTTGTGTCTCTTACATTGTTCTGCTGCTATTTCCCCTATGAGGTGTCAGTATGGTTTTGTGTATATATTTTAACAGCATCAGTAAATGTTTAGTATCCTTTAGTTGCCATGTCCCATATGGTGAAATTAATGCCACACATTAACTGTGAACTTTTTTTCAGTTTGTCCTTGTAGAATTTCATTGGTCTCCCTTGTATTTTAAGATCATGAAAAATAGTTTTGGCAGTCTGTCATGTGACATATGTATCAGCATAGTTAGCAGATGGCTTAACCTAGATGAGCCTGCTGCAGCATTATTTTTATGTTGATTACCTAATAGCATCCTCAGATTTTACTGTTCAGGATTTTGTTCTGCCAGCAACAGACAATGCAGCAGCACAGTTTGTTTATTATCAGTAAGGTAGAGAGGTAAATCCTTTTAAAAGACAGTCTTCTGGCTACACAGCATTAGATTTTACTCTGATCTAGAATGTTGGCATTACTTGCCTGGAGGGCATTACCTTCCTAAATTAACTTATTGTCTCCTGGCAACCAAACTGCTCTTGCTAGAATGCCAAAAAGCATTCTGCACTGACCCTGCAAAGGAGGTGATACTAATTTTCTTTATTTCCATCCTGAACTAAGGCCAGTGGAAATACTGTAACTACTTCTTCACTTTTTTTTTTCTTGCAAAGGAAACTGCTGAAAGTGTTACAGAGTTTCTACTGTATTGTAACAGAGAAGAACATCTCTTCCTCTGGCTCTGTATCAAATGATATAATGTAATATGCCTAATTGTATATATACCAAACTAATCTTGCCAACACCTGCTACAACACAGGATGAGCCACCTTACTGTTATCCCACTTCCTTCAAAAAGGCATTCAGTGTAAGTTCTCCTCTATTCAGTACCCATAGATGTTGTCATCACCCTACTGACCAGAATCTCCAATACATTGGTAACAAAGTGCATTCAATGTCTAGCAGACCTGGAAGATTAGATAAACCTGATGCTGGTGGCAGGCAGATGATCCCAGGAGACAAGGAGAAGGGCAGAAAGCAGAAATCATCCTTGTTGATTCTCTTGACTGTGTTTTGGAACATGTCTCGATTTTTGGTTGGTCATTTTTGATAACTCTCTGTGTTGTGTTTTCCAAACCAAAACCAGCCGCAGTATTAAATAAGCAAATGCTGTTGAAGCCTTTCTGCTCCTCTATAAAGTCTTAGAGAACAAATCAAACTGATGAATATGTCAGTAGTGTTTACTTATAATTTCATTTCATTGCCAAGAATAAGACTTGAGGCTTTTTAATAATCTCAGTCCTGCACCTTGAAAATTTTTCTCCTGCTGTCAAAAAGAGAGGAATTGAAAATTTTCTGCAACAAAAACTTAAAACATTGGTACACTTACACACATGCACAAAACTGTAAGAAGTTAATATATGGGCAAAATCCTGAACTGAGCTAGCAGTTACCCAATTTTCTGAGATCAGCTTGATCTTGTTGAGCTCATGCCCTAAGGCTGTGCCATAGATCACAAGGTGCTACGGATCAGAATAAAATTTTCAGTATCAATATTAAACTTCTCTCTGTTTATCTCTCATGTATAAAAATAGCTGTAGCTTCCAGGGCTGACTTAATAGCTCTGTCAAAGGACCGTTCACACTTTCCAACAATCCTATTAATATAGAAGACATTAAATGCTATTGCTAAGTAACTGAATGTACATCAGCTGAAAACATAACGCCTCAGTGCTAGAGAAGATAAACATCAAAATACATATCAGAGTGTGATAGAACTAAGGACATGATCTAACAAGTATTTGCTGTAGAGGAAAATGTACTAGAAGGCCCAGAAGGATATTTGTATAACTTGTCACATGTTCACTAGCAAAATTCAATCTCTATTGCTGAACTTTCTTTTCTTTTTCAGAAAACAAATGAACAGACAAAACATATGCTCGTCTTGAGGACCTTTAAAAGAACAATTCTTTTTATGGGGTCTACATACTGACTATAAACTTTAGCATATCCAAAAAATATTAGTTTGCAATGTAAGTAGGAAATTGTAGTCTTGCTAACCTTGATGAATTTCTTGGGAATCCAATTTGGAGCACTAATGACAGCTTCAAGGATCAGTTTCAAGGATCAGTTTGCACACAGAAAAATTTGAAGCTTTAATATTGTATTTCTTTTAACAGAGTTGTCAAGAACAATCAAGGTACATTGTTACTTGGTTAGTACATCAAATGAGAAACCCAAATTCCAAGTAAGACATTCTCTTCATAGTACACAAAGACATTATTCCTATCTGAGTGAGGCTGTACTTCCACAGAAGCAGGGTCAGAAACATGCACAGGCTTGTATTCTAATTGTGGGGCTACAAGCAGGAGCAGGAGGAAGCAGTCAGTTGTTAGGGTAGCACAAAATGCCAAAACAGCCTTTCCCTATCCCTTCTGAGGGCTCACCAACCACACCATGCTGACCTAGAATAGTCCATAAAAGATTATTGAGAGAGCCACTGCTGAGTACAGTTTAAAACACAATTTACATCTTGATGCATTGTTTCACATGACTATGCTGCAAGAGATATTTTCTGCTGCACTGCTGCCTGAGGTTGCTTTCCTCCACCAGGAGCCCCAGGGAATATTGCCACCATGCAGTATGGGGGATGCAGTGGAATACTCGAGCAGGCAGGCACGGACAGAATGTGTTCACCCCACAGGGAGACACATCTGAGCCCACCAGGCCAGGAGCTCAGCAGCTGTGCCTGTGTTCTGGTGACAGACACAAGGTAAGCCTGTGCTCAGACACAGCCTGGGGACCTGCACTGAAGATACACCACAGGAACAGAATGTGCTTTGTTTCCATGACCGTCTTCCCACTAAGGCAGCCACAAAGTTAGATCATCTCATAAATAACTGCTTGTCTTTCCTTTGTGTCAGGGTCCCCAAATTCTGTTCCTGCCATTCAGGAACAGATCAATCCAAATCTTTGGAAAGCCACAGGAAGCCTTTAAAAAGACAAGCTATTCCAATATTTTATTAGTAGTTAAAAGCGAATCTGGAGAGATGAACACTACAACCATCCCTTACCTGCAGTTGTCAAGGTAACAGCTGCTTTAGGATTAATGCCCAAAAGGTAGTTTGTCTTTCATCACAAACACTACAAACATTACATGTATTCATCAGCTGGCTACTCACCAGCCTTTTCTTTATTGGTGCTCTTCCCAGGATACTTACTCTATTAGCTTTTCAAGAGCAATAGCCCCAAATCAGGAGGGATTTTTAAAATTGCATGTTTATACATTATTTATTTACTTTTCAGCAGGCATATAATTGTTGCCAACTCACCTCTCAATTACCTCATCCACAATGGGTCACTTGTCTTCCAAGACAAATAATATTACCTCTCTAATTTAATTCTGTGAACATACATTGCTTGTCTTTATCTTGAGAAATTTTAATGAACTACTCCTGTATTTCCAAAACATCTACCTCTTTCTTTTTTTTCCCTATATTGGACAGACCTAAAGGAGAGCATTAGCTCCTCTCTTAAAGCAGGACAGATTTCCCCCAAGAAAGAATTTCTCTCACTAAGAAATTTTACTTGCTCTTAGCATTTTCCAAACATTTCACAGGGAATAATCCTAAAGACTGAACAGAGATTTAGAGGAAAATGCATTGTAAACAATGAAATAATTTCTGTATAAATATTAAAAGGACACTTCTGGTTCTCAGACTTTGGTGTTCATAATAGAAAATAATTCCTCATACATATTGGTAATTGATGGGAACTCTGCTGAAAAAAAAAAAAAAAAAAAAAAGCAGCCTCTAGGAACTCCAGTTCATTTGTTATACACATCCAAAAGCTTAATATTTTTCTTCTTATTTCTCTCCTGTAAGGATTCTCTGTTAATCTTGAACAACAATGTCATTTTGTGCCTTAAAAATTGACAGCTATTCAATGATGAAATCCAGCAGCCTTGTGACCTTGCTTCTCGTTACACTACCTCAAAAGAACTCATTAGACTTGCTCTAGATTCAATATTATCCAGTATCAGTCACAAAGTAAGGGAACACCATCATTTTTTTATAAGAAAAAGACAGGAGAAATACATTAGTTCTGTAAGCCAGAACAAAAGGTGCTAAAGAAGTATTTTTGACAAGAAAATTCCAATCATGGGAAGTATCAGCCTTAGGACATGTGGCATTTTTTTCCTCATCTTGGTGAGCTTCACAAAGTAATTGCTCCTTTCAACTCTCAACTGAGAAAAGTAAATGTTCAGGAGGTTCTAGCATTAAGTCTTTTGTCATTGCACTTGGACCATCCTGTGTAAGCTAAAATCCTGTATTCACCTGGCAGTTACTGGCTTTGTGTTTCAGAGTAAAAAATTAGATGACTAAGGTCAGGGTTCCAGTTTTAAAACTTCCACTGAATGTTTGAAATTATCTCATATAAACCCATTATATAATCACAGCAAAAGCACATTTACTCATATACTTTATATACAAATCAGTGGTCTTAGACTTTTTTCTGTTTTCCCTCTCTTTACAAGAAAACAATAGCTGAACCTGGAAGAATATTTTATTTTTTTTTAAATCTAATTGCTCAATGAGTTCTAATAGTTGGACTGAACTCATTTCACTTATCTGCTACTCAGGCTTCACAATCATCATACTGACATGACTTCATATAAAAAAAGGCAACAGTTACAATGTCCCTAATATACATAAAATTAATCTATTTTATAATTTATCTTATTAATGTAATATCTGAAACCAGAACTTGAAAGGATGATACTTGTGAGAATACAAATGCCTTGTTTGTAAAACAATATTGAGTAAGCCTTAGACATACTGACACATTTTTGAAAATCATGTCAGATTCTTATTAATTATTATGATATGAATTATATCTGAGGTCATCACATCAATATTTCTAATGCTTATAGCTATTTCTATAATTAATTATCTCCTCTTTGAATTTGATCTTAAAGAAGAAAAATTGAGGCAGCTGGATGAATTCCAGACTATGAGAGAAAACATTTTAGGGTGTCCCAAAGGTAAACCTGCTTGGGAAGCCAACTTTCACAGCCTAGTTCACCACTCTGTGGTAACTCTTCCATGTAGTCTACCTTGGAGAACACTAACAAGAGGCTACCTCATGCAATGGCATTTTTAATGACTTAGATTCTCTGAGTCAGGGTTAATATTGCTCCAACAGGAACTCAGTCTGTGAATACAACATCCTAGCTAGCCTGCTGTGCTATATGCAGGCTTATATTTCTGGGCACTGATTTTAGCAAGAAAAAACTCATTTACTACCTTTTAAATCATTATAAGAGGACTTTCCATTTTCAAGACAGCCTTCATTGTTAAACAGATATTCAGATACTGCAGTTATGAGTTTTGCGTAAACCTCTAGCTAAATAATATTTCATTTCTTTTATGCTAGCTTATCATGAAGACAAAATTCTTCTTCAATTCCTTTATTAGTAATAACATCCCTATGCTCCCAGCTGTTTTATCTGGAGCACTAGAAAAAAGGAGCCAATTCATCCTCATAAAATTTACATGACTTCTGAATATGCCTCTGGGTGACACATTTAACAAGACAAGGACAAGATATATGGTACCATTCTTCACAGGACATTCCTCATTAAGTAAGTTGAAGATATCAAGTACCCAGATGAGATACATTGCACAAAACAGTGCCCTTTAAAACTGGAAAATAAGTTCCTAGCCATAAATTCAGCCTTCCTCATATTAGCTTGCTGTCTCTGAACATGTTTAAATCTGGAAGTTTCTTCCTGTCTGCTACTACTACTCTAACTTCAATAAGCTACAGTTATCACAGAAAAGCAGTGATGATGACAGAGGGCATGGTCACAAATTATTGAGAGCAAAATAGAGAGTAGAGGCTATTAATCCAGAGCTGCAAAATCACACGTTGTCACATCACCTAGAAGCTGAGCTTTCTCATAAATCCCAGCCTGTCTGTAGTGCCAGATATTTACATTGTGTTCTTCAAATAATAACACATTCTCCTTGGAGAAAAAAAAAAGTCAGGGGTGGGGTAAAAAAAATTATTGCTTTTAAAATAACCATGGTATCAGCTACCAAAAAAGAGAGCTCAAAATGAGTTCTCCCAACAAGGCATAATTCCTGGGCAGGTGTTAATTCAAAGCGGACTTAGGAGAAGAGATGTGAGTAAAACTTGGAAAGGAAGAAAGGAGGAAAGGAAGAAAGGAGGAAAACTCTTCCAAGGATCAAAAATACCAGGAGGTAAAAAACCCAAGATCACTAAAAAAGTAGATAAAACTTTGTAGTTAAAGCCCAGTAGATAAAACAGTAGATAAAGCCCACTGACTTTGAAGAAATTCAGTTCAATGTGATTACCTTGGTTAGAGTAGGGATGATGTGTGCATCACAAAGCATCTGAGTTCCAGGATCTTCCCAGCCTGGCAACAGATTCTTCAGTTTAAGTCCCTGCACAACTGCAACCTTACAGTGTCCACTCTATGGGGACTTTCAGTGAGTTAAATCAATAACATGAGAACTTATTTACCTACCCAGAAAGCTGATAAAGAAGGCTGTTGGAAGATTTGCAAATTTTTAGATAATGCGAGCATAATTTAACCTGCGCTAACAATGTGCTTGGTGTAGCCCAGCTGGAGACTTTTAAACAGTACTGAGAGCATTTTCATGTAAAGAAGAACTTATGGAAGGCACACAGTTACAGAATCAACAGAATTACTTGTGACAGTAAGGACAAAAAAATTACATATGCATATACAACAATAATTAACTGTTATTTGCAGACAATCATTATTACAATTATTGTTTATTTATTATCATTACCTGCAAATTCATTTATACTTGCTTCCTTTTCCTAATCTTTATGTACACTATATTCTCCATCCTAAATTGAATTTCTCATCACAGTGTCAATGATTTTAGATATTTCCTGTAAATAAAGAGGAAACAGAGCACATGGGATGGATAACAATGCTACATTTGTTTGCTCCTCTTGCAGGAAGAACAACATTTTGCCTTTGCCTGAATGGCAGTTCCTAAACCATTAGACACAGCCTTAAAGAGCAGAGAGTGATTCCATATATCAAGAATTATTTCATTCTGAAATGTGAATTCCCTAAAGGATTTTATGCTTGGAGTTTGCAGGTCACTGGTGATGGAAAAGATAAATAGAAGTGACATTAGACACCCACACACTTCTACCAAGTTACTATCCAATATATTATCAGAAGATTCAGATTGTAAACTAGTAATTTCATGTTATTAAAATCCTGGCCCACAAAAGCAAAGTGAATTTTATAAGCTTAATAATATCTTGCCACTGCCATTTTTAACTTCATAGTAATAGCAGCCTCTCATGTGCTACATAAACATTAACTGGCATTAATGGCCTTTGAAATGTCCTTGCTGATACTGCTAACAGTCTTGTGGGCTATTGGTCCCTAATAGCTTAGATTACCATAGAAGCCAAAGGCCCCAATTAAGATCAAGAGCCCTTTTGTTCTAGACACTGAGCAAACATATCCTGTTCTGAAGAATGTGTAAGCTGAAAAATGAGAGATGCTCGATGAGGGTTGAAACCAGAAAGGTATAATACAATGTTTACAAATCATTACTGGTATGTTAAAAGGCTGCAAAATATTCATATTTGCTCCTTTAGCTGCCATCATTCATTAAAGCAGAAACACTTGAAAACCAAACTTGTTTCTTGTCCTATGTAATATTGGTTCACTCGGTTTTCTTCAATTTGATTGAAAAATATAAACAGTTTAATCTCATTTTTGCTTTGGCATAATGCTATTCTGTCTAAAGCATGACAGCAGAAAAATTACTTTCATTAAGATATTTTCATCAAAAATAGAGTCCTCTGAGAAGATGTTTATTGCCATAAAAGTACAATGATCCTGTACTGACTGCTTTGTGACAATGGTGAAAGGTAAGATATGGTTTGCTGAAAAAATACTTTGCTGAATCAGGATCATAATTGTATTATGCTCATAAATTAACTAATTAACCCACAAATGCCAGCTAGTTCCATATACTTTTTTCTCTTTCCATTAGTGCAAACTTAAGGTGACCCTGCACTGTCCAAATCATATACCAGACAGTTTTTATTGTGGGCTTAGGTGACAAATTTGATCAATGAACTACTCCACGTTTGAATAATTTAGGTGTTTCTATTTGTAGGGTTATTTTTCACTTTGGTCAGCTCACCTTTATTATGTAAAATAAGTGCTATGATGAATTACATTCTTCAACAGATTTATGAATCTGTATTATGTACAATATACTGATAGCAGTATGTGAACACTTCCTCAGTTCCTTCATTCCTAATGACTGCAAGATTAAGAATTTACTTCCATAGTAGATTTCCAGCTTCTGTATTATCTAAATATCACTTTCACTTTTTTAGGCACTCAAAAGGTGAAATACAGCTTTTAACAATGTTTAATGAATAAGCAATTCCTCTAAGGAGGGTAATGTAATTTCTAAACTATTCACTGGAATAAGCCAGAAACTTACATTTTTTTTTTCTTGCTTACCAAACTTCAATTCTTTTACTTTAAAATAAAAAGATTTTTAAGATTTCATAATGAAAATAATTAAGGTGGCATCCAACATGACCCCCATGCTTTTCCAGAGCACACTTTACCCTCTTGCACTGCAGCTCTGGACGCTATCTCAAGGTGCTGCTCTTCCACCATACAACAGGGGGATATCATTATCCAAGTGATTAATCAAGAAGTGATTGGCTAAGCCAATACATTAAAGGGACCCTTGACTCCTCCCTGCCATAAAGGCCAACTGGCCTCTCTTACTTAAGTCTTGCACCCTAAAAAAGGTAGAAAGTGGACAAAGGAGGAAAAAGCAAAGCAGCAGAAAGAGAAAAGGAGGAGAGCAGTCAATATGCTGGAAGTTATGGCTGTTTTTCAGAGGGATTATGACAGGTTGGATAAGGGGTCTGGCAGGACATCATGGAGTTCAACAAAGACAAATGGAAAGTTCTTCACCTTCAGAGGAGTATCTCACAGAGTTGTAAACAACAAGTGGGCCTTGGGTACATGTCAGGGAGAATAACCAAGTTGAGCCAGGCCTCTCTGAGCCAAGAAAGGCTTCAGGATAATGCTGTAAATCATCACAGTAAAGTACAGGAAACTGCTAAGTCAAGATTGGCTTGGATGTAACTGCACTAACCCTGCACAAGCATATTTGGCACTGTGGCAACATAAGGTCTAACCAAACAGCTGATCACAAATACAAGACCTCAGTATAGAAAATATAATTTAACATATCTGACTGAAGGCCATTAATAAAATGTAGGAAAATATTGTAATAACAGTGCCATTAAGACTGCTGTGGCATGAGGACAGAGAAATGGTTTCATGGAATTGTCACTGCTGGAAAACAGCTGCAGGGTGACGACATGGTGACCAACAATGACCAGCTGTCTTTAGATTGAACTGACTCAACAGAAGCAATGAATAATCTCTCTGAGAGATTACAGAAGTACATACTGAGAAGTACATAAGGTCCTAGGTCACAGCACCTTGAAGTTATAGAAAGACAACTTAAAGACTACCAAGGTAGGATCAGCAGAAGAGGATCAGTGCTGAAGACCCCAGCATCTAAGAATCAATGGTTACACTGATAAAGAGCCACCTAGGGCCTCTCAACACATCAGGTGCCAGGAATGTGGGCCCAGAATGCCAAGAGGGGCATATTGAGGACTTACTGGATTGGGACAATTCAGGAATTTGCTGCCATAGCCATAACGCTCTGCTGCTCATGGTTCTAAGACTAATGCTGCTGATGCCTAGTATAGCTATCCACTGCCATTTTCATGTTTATTCCATAAATAGTTATGCTCATTCAATGTTGCTGCCAAAATTATCTCATAGTTCTCTCATTAGTTCTCCCTTAAGTATTGTATAGTTAAATATTGCTAAGACATAACCACATCTTCTACTGCCATGCTTGAGTTTCATGATGACACATTACATAAGCTGTTAAAAGTCATCACATATATAGCATACAGACACAGTCCTTCCTTGCTGGATGTCACTGCTGCATATTCCTGCTCTTTCCCAGTACCAAAGAAGCATGCAGTGGCTGAGAGCCTGGGCATTGGTGCACGTAATGATGTTTTTGGCTCTGCTGTGCAGGCCATTGATAGGTGCTAGAAGATTTGGCCATTCTAGATAGAGTCAATTTTGAGGAAAATCATCATACCATGGATATATGAGCCCTGAAAGGCACATTAAGGACTAGATACGCTTGAGGAAACACAAGGTGAGTGCTCTAATGGATAAACTAGAGATGTTCACATGACTAATACCTTTGGAGAGTTGGGAAACTAGGCCTTAAAAGCACTGAAAAGGATATATCCTTACATCTTTTGCTAAAAAGAATTTTCATATTGTTACTGTTTCATTAAGGCCAGTCTTTTTTTTTATGGATCTCCTTGGCCATTTTAGTCTCAGTTAATTCCATTTATTATTATACTGCCAGTTATCTCAGACATCTGCATTTCCCCACACTCTGCATTGTGTGCCAATGCTGATGAAAAGGAAGCACATGTGTGGAGGAAGAAGCAAAGGAATCAAATAGTTAAAAGTCTGGGACTGCTAATGAGACTAACAAAAAGCAGAGTTTATATAGGCAGCTTAATGGAGCACACTTCTCTAAAGCCATTTGCTTTGGATCCAACCTTTGCTAAGAGCAATTAGAAGTAATTGTCACCCAGTGGCTCTTTTGTAATCCAGATATCGAAAGGCACTGAGTTCCTTTGGTGAGTTATTTCCAAAGTGCAGGGATCACAATCATGCAGAATGCTGCCACGCTGGTCTAACTGTGGTGGTTTGACCCTCACTGGATGCCAGGTGCCCACCAAAACTGCTCTGTCTGCTCCATCCTCAGCTGAACAGTGGACAGAACATAAAATCAAAGGCTTGTGCCTTCACATAAGGACAGGGAGAGATCACTCATCAATTACCACTATGGATCAGAAACACTTCACTTGGGGAAATTACTTGAATTTATTACCCACCAAAATCAGAGATACATAATGAAAGGTAAAACAAAAGCTGAAGAAAAAACCCTTCACCTGACCTCTCACTCCTTCCTGGGCTTAATTTTATTCCCAATTCTCTACCGTCTCCCTCTCACTGCACAGGGAGATGGGAGTTGGGGTTATGGGCAGTTCATCAGACGTTTCTGCCACTGCTACCTCCTCAGAGAGAGGAGTCCTCCCCTTGCTCCAGTGGGGGGTCCTTCCTGTGGGGTGCAGTCCTCCATGAATTTCTCCAGTGTGAGTCTTTCCCATGGGCTTCAGTTCCTAACTAACTGCTCCAGCGTGGGTCCCGTTCCACAGGATACAGTACTTCAAGAAGGCGTGGGGCTTCTCCGTGGGCTGCGGGTGAATCTCTGCACCCTGTGGCCCTCCATGGGCTGCAAGGACACAGCTGCTCCACCATGGCTTTCACCACAGGCTGCAGGGGCATCACAGCTCTGGCACCTGGAGCAGATCCTTCTCCTCCTTCTTCACTGATCTTGGTGTCTGCAGGACTTATCTCACACATTCTCACTCTTCTCTTCTCTGGCTACAATCACTTCTCTGCAATATTTCTTCCCCCTTCTTAAATATGTTATCCCAGAGGCATTACTACCTTCACTGGTGGGCTCAGCCTTGGCCAGTGGTGGACCCATCCTGGATCCCACTGGCATTGGCACTGTCAGACATGGGGAAGCTTCCAGCAGCTTCTCACAAAAGGCACCCCTATAGCCCTGCCCTGCCACCAAAACCTGGCCATGTAAACCCAATACACTGGCCCTTTTGGATCATCTCTGAAAAAAAACAGGACAAGAAGCCGAAACGTGCTTTAAGGTCTAAGCTGACTGACAAAAGAGAGCTAAGAGATGAAAAATGGGAAAATTTTTATGGGATTCTAGCTTGAAGATCTATCATTCCTTGGGTCATTTCACTGTATTTTACATGAGCCTTAATGACCATTATTTCATTTTTCATGTGAAGTGCAATTTTCTCTGAAAATGACTGGAACTTTTATTTGTACTGGGTTGACAGAAACTCTATATTCTGCATTGGAAAAGACTACTCATTTCTGAGAAAGTCTTATTAAATTGATAGACAGTAACAGGTGGCAACAGCTCACACCTCAAAGCTCTCATTGCCTTACTATTTCATGGAGTCTTGATATTTCATAAATATGGAATAGCTGCCTGTTTCTAGATTTGATTAAAGAATTTTACATGGGTCTCAGGAAAATGGAATGTTAATATAAAACAACCAGGAATTTTTCTTTGGAAAAATTGTCGCATACCAGCATACGTGACTTGTGTCATTTCAAAGAAATTCTGCTTCAGATATCAAAGGAATTAGTCAAATTTTCATTCTGGGTTAAATTTTAAAACATTTGAGGTTTATCTCACTTCACAACAGTAAAATTTGCAATGTTTCTGTAACATGTACATTTACATTTTCCATAATACAGAAAATTAAATTCTACCCAGCACCACAAATAAACTTCACTTAATTATTTTTATCTTTTCTTGGTTTTTTCTTTTTTTAAACAGTCTTAGTGGACTACCAGTTACAGAAAGAGGGAATTGAGGATGAGATTTAATAACAAGCAGATTCTTTTCATCTTTTTCATTTGAATAACTCAAATAGCTAGTAAGTCTTCATTTATAGATCATTTTCAAAAACGCAACTGAAGTATAAAAAAAGATGGGCAATGCTGTAGCATTCAGGCAATAACATGAACTCAAGAAGCACAACATTTCTATTGCAGACTTTATTGTGACTGTGTGCATGCTACTTGCATTTCTCAGTGCCTAATGTACAACAAAAACCAAAAACTCTGGGATGAAGAAAATATATAACTCATGGTAAAGAGCCATACAGAAGCTGATGGCTGTGTGGCATATATCTATCACTAACATCTTCAAAAGCTTCTTTTGCACATTAAATTTATTTATTATTTATTTATTATTGTGCTCAAAGCACAATAATACTGTGCTACCTTAACAATTGTTACTAAACCTTACTATATAAAGGAAATATCTGCATACAGGCAGTAATAAACTATGGATCCATACAAGTCTGAAAAACTGACATAACAGAAAAACTAATTTTGTGACATTTAACCTGTAGAATGAAAAAGTACAAATTGCCAATGAAGTGACAAAATTAGCTTCCATTCACATAAAATTAGATAATATTAGTCTTCCTTTTCTGACCAGATTCATTGCTGTGAACTGACATGAACAGACTTGTGAGCTGCTACAACAATGAAACCTGACAAATTCAGCCCTACTTCCTCCTTCTGTTTATCGAATCCCTTGTTCACAGACTCCCTGAGCTCTGAAAAGGTGTGGATTGATTATAGTATCTTATGTATAAGGGAAAAACCCATCCTCAGGCCCCAAGCCCTGGGTGCATTTGGGTGCTGTCATAAAAGCTACTTCTTATTTCCACAAATTACTATTCCTGATACCAGAAATATATAACAAAACACATAAATTTACAAGAATTTTTATCAAGATAATGTTATAGAAGTATGAGAGGGGGCTTCTGTCACTGAATGCAGATGACAACTAAGTATAAATGATAGTTTGAAAAGGTGGTCTCTGGGTGAGTAGTCCTGCAGTTTTTTTAAGCCTAGGAAATGGTCTATCCTGCAGCTTGCAGGAACACCAGTGAATAGCTACCAAGCAGGCATTTAGGTTCACTTAAACAGCGTATATGAATAAATATGTGAGGGGAATGAGCTGAGCTGAAGGAAAGAATGCATTATTCATGCAGCTAACAGCACTTACTCATGCCTAGTATAAATTGAAACCTAAAAGTGCAAATCTAGGACACTGAGATTTTCAATCAATGCTGAGTTATATTTAAATTCAATCTAAGCCAAAAATTCTAAGTTCATTTCATGTTTTCAATTCAGCACAGAAGCATTTCACACTTTCTCTCACTGGCTATATTTTGGGAAACATAAATTATGAATGTAGCAGTTTTTGCAAGTGAATCGTAATAATTGATAGGTGTATTTCACTTGAGATGCAGGGGACAATAAATTAAGTGAAATGCACTGCACTGGTGATTAGTTTAATTCCATCTGACAGCTCCTGAAAAAAAAAATTAAATCACATAAAGACTGGGAAATGAGCAAGCTTTTTACAAGTGAGAAAAAAGAAGCTGGATTTTGCAATTCTATTTTCTTCAATGAAGTGCTCATATAACACCATTTCTTTTCTGTCCTGTTAACTCAAAATTGTGAAGAGAATCATTTTTAGAATATGATACCTGTTTTTTTCAATCCATGTTGTTCTAATCTGTCAGCAATTCTTATTTTCAAAATATGGAAATCATGCTGTACTCCTACACTGAGCCACTGAAAAAGCTAATTGGCATTTGCCGAGTGGAAAAACCTTATTTTCTGTTTTGCATAATCAGGCCTCTGTAATGACACTTTTCCCAAAGATACCGAAAAATTTCATCCCCTGACTTTGCTTAATCTTAATTACCTAAGGAACATATGGCTGGTGGGGAAAAAAAAAGAGAACATACACAGCTACTGTCCTGAAAGAAGTGTTTAATCCAACAGGAGAGTCTGGATCCACAAACTAAGGAAAGTCATAGTAATTTCACCTCACCAAACCTACTTCCTTCTAACCCTGTTAGATTTTCTTATCTGAATGCTAAACCCATTTGAAGGCAGAGGTGAGCTAACTCAAGCCTTATGACAGCACAGTTCAGTTTCAGTTGGAGCCTGCTGGCTCCAACTATGTATTAATTTGCATTGAATGCGAGCAGTACAGCAGTTTCCTCTCCTCTCACAAGCCTGTGAAACAACAGGACCATGCAAATAAGAAATCTGAAACAGCAATTCTTTTTCTTGCTCTAAATGCAGCACAGTTTGCAGTCAACCTCACAGGCCTTTGCTTTCTAGCATTCCTGCCAGGATATGTGAGCATAGCAGAGACACCCGGCGAGTTTAAAAGCAGCACTTCAGCCTGACATTGTACCTGGACTAAGCAGTTACTGTCACACAAACTAACACTATGTCTGTAAGAAAAGGGAGAATGTGAACTCTCTGTGTGGTTTTTCCACACGGTTTGCTTTTTCCACTGAACAAGTCAATTAAGTTTTATGTAATTGCCATTAGGAAAATGAACCTGATGATGAAAAATCCACAGACAGATACAAAATAACTATTACCAGACTGGAAATTCTTTTTCTTTTGAGGTTTTCCAGTCCTTAGAGAGGAAAGCAGCTGTAGCTGAGAAGTTACTTTAATTTACTTCTATACTGTTCTTCAGAGGACCAAACAAGAGGTTCAACTGAAAGAGCATAAGTAAGACCGGTTCTCCTTAGGCTGGAAAGGATTAAAATCCTGTTCTAGAGGACTTGGTACAGCTTGTCTCCCAAGAAGAGTATTAGGCAAAAAGTCTTGGTCAGATAACATGTTACAGTTTCAGAAGAGTGAAGAGAAGTCTGACAGGAGCCAGATTTAAGCACCTTATAATGGATTAGTCACTCACAGTGTGAGCAATGTAACAGGCAACTCTGGATTTCTCTTGTACAGAAAATGACTACACCACTGAGACCCATTTCTGAGCCCATTTCAGATCTGAAAGGATGTGGTGAAAATATCATGCCAGGTTTTTCTTTTTAAACAACCAATTCAGCCTGGCCAAAGTCTATTTGCAAGAGCAAATAGAATACTAGCTGATCCAATGTTTAAGGCTTTACAGCTTCCTTGCCTCCAAAGAGAAGCACATATTGTGGTACTATGATTACAGAATTTCCAGCAGCTAGCACAGCCTTCAGACAGGCAGACTATTGGCAGCAGCTGCTCAAACAAGTACTCACCTCACTGTGCTCACAATATCCCAGCAATTGAACGAGTGAGAAATTATGTCAATGAAATCAGCCTCCTCTGAAAGCCTGCAGAGTGTGCTTCCATAGCAATCCAACTACTTGATGAACAATTACAGTTGCCAATTTGACAAACTCTTTTCAAGGTTATTTAAATCTATCAAGGTTATTTCATCACTGGAAAGAAAGATTTTAATAGTCTGGATATAACCAAGTTAGCACCTAAGCCACTAACCTTCCCAAGTACTAGGCATTTCACCAAATTACCATCCAGCTTGAAAGAGAAGAAGATGACAACTGTAAAAGGCTGAGATAAGGCTTTTGTGACAAATAATCTGACACAATTTCACTATGCACATACAAATAAATCCACTGTACCTACAGTCCAGAAGAGAACAAAGACTACCAAAGCAGAGGCTTAGCAGCTTCTCTCAGGGATTTTTTTCTCTAAGGCAATTTCTCTTCCTTTTGCTTGATTGGGTACCTTCCACATCTTCCTGCCTTAGAAAGCATTTCTACTTGGTGGCCAGCTGTCCTAGCAGGTAAAAGATAACAATCTAAATTATCTCATGATTATATATATAATTTATACAATAAAAATTAAATGTATCTCAATGGATAGAATTTCCAATATCAAAACTCGTTTGAGAGAGCACCCCACCTACAAAAAAAAAAAGTTATTAAAAAAACAGATGGATTGCCACAAATTTTCAAGACAAATAGCTCCATGAAAATACTCATTATGAATACATGAATTATTACATGTTAATGAAATCTGGATACAGCACATTGGTTTGCTATTACATCAGCTAAGTCTAATTTTAAACACTTGACTTCTAGTCTGTGTTTTACACACCCCTGCATAAGAGGGAAAATATTAAATCAATGTTTTTGCTTATTGTGGCATAGGTGTCTACCACATATGGTAGAAAATCAAATACATGAAAACTCTCATATTCTTGTATGTTTCCATATTTGTATTTTGTAATCACCCTGTGTGTATAGTTATATAATTTTTTAATCCTGATTTCCAATTCCACCCATGTAAGTATGACATACTCTGGTATTATTTGAAATCCTGGTCTCAGTTTTGATCCAGTTTCCTTACTGAAATGACTTCAGAGCAGAAAAAAGGTGTTTATCAGGGATTTCAAAATACCATTATCCTCTAAGATCTATATAAGGTGCCAACACAGTGCTGATACAGTTCCAAGTAAGTCATCATAGATGTTCTTTAATATCATCTTACATCAATTATGAGAGTCTGGTAGATCTAAACTTATGCTTCTTCATTGTTCATGGCTCTTACATGTGCCAGCTGCTATGATTCTATTGGACCAGCACAAGGTTTCAGGCAAAACATTCACATGTGCCATTCCTCAATCAGCTCACCCCTATACAGGTGCAATAATGACCACAACAGAAAAAACACAATTTCCTTTAGAGTTCTGGTGTCCAGAAAGCTCCACAGATAGAGCTGTCAGATCATCTGGAAACCTCAAGCCAGGACTGAAGGTATTTTTGGCATAAAAATGAAATTTCAAACGATGATAGGATGAAAAATCTGAAAGCAAAGGGGAAAAAAAAATCTAGAAATGCCTCCCTCCTGTTTTTCCAAGTGTCCCAGATAGGTAACCGGATTACTTCATTCAAAATTTTAAACTGAGAATTTTACCAGATCTTCTGAGTGTCCACCAATTCTGATTTTAATTAAAACAAAAACATTGTTCAAAAAGAAATATTGTAAAGAAACTGAAAATTAAACAAGTCAAGAAAACAACTCAGCAAGATCATCCTTTCTCATAAAAAGCCTTTGGCTCTTATGAACGAGCATGATCTGATGATAAGGCATTTGCCACAGAATTCTATTGATGGAAAACTTACATAACATTATTTTGCTATTTCAGATGAAAATCTGGAATGATGAGAAAACAAACAGAAAATCTTCTAAGATGCTATGTAAGATACCATGGGAATCCATTTCTTTTTACTGCCAGGTGATGATATCGTAGATGTCAGGTTTTACTTAGACATTTATATCTAAAATCCTCTGTTTATCTAGAAGAAGAACTAGCTGCCAGTGTTGTATGCCAGCTAGATATGCTGAGTGAATTATCAACAGTCTTCTGCTTCAGCAAATTACTTTATTAAATTTTCCTGTCAAGAGTTTACTCTGTATGAAAAATGGATGCATTTGATGCAATTCCAAATTGTTAAGTGACATGTTGTTTTTGATTCTTTAAAAGATTTCAAAGGACAAAGATAGAGTGTGGAACTTCAGGTCAAAAAATTAGCAGATTTTTCACTAGGATGTCTTTGTTGAATAAAACACTTTACCGTAGGTTATTTCACAGCCTGAACACATCATTGTTTTGTCAGATAGAGACATAGGGCTGGCCTTTGTGGCCTGGAGGAAAGGAAAAGCTATGATTCCTCTGTTGGCAACATACAGCAGTTAATGAATCCTCAGTACACTGGCATTTTTTCATTAAATACTGTGCAAGTATTTTCAAAGTAAAATCCCATTGGCTATATTTCATTCAGAGTCTCTTTGGGGGCTCTTGTTGCTCTTTCAGTGTAGCAGCAATAAAAAGATCAGTGGAGACATGCTGATTAAATAATGTAAAAATACCCACAAGACATGCCTGTACTTCACTAGATTGAAGTGTGTTATTTTCTCATAATATAAGCAAAGATAAATTATAACTTGAAATAATAGTTGCAAGTTTTGAGATTTACACGTCATTTAATCAGAATTTGAATGAATGTAAACAGGAATCTCCTAACTCATTCTGACATTGTCTATAATAAGGAAACTGCACAGTAGCAGCTTTAACAATCTTTGTCAATGTAATTATCTAAGCTGAAGCTGAAAGGCCACCCTTGAAAATTGTGTGCAGTCTAATCAGGTAAATAGGTCAGAACAAAAGATTTTAGCAGCATAATTTTCAGTTACTCATACAATCATAGAACCATTTAGGATGGAAAAGACCTCTAAGTTCATGGAGTTAATAATGTTTACTCATGAGTTAATCATGTTTACTCTTGTACAGTACATGGACATACAAAATAACCACAGCCTAATACATGATTCTGAGCTCTCAAAGAACATGTTTTCTCATGGTTTCTCCTATATAGATGGTAGATGGAAAAGCAATGATGAAAGCAATGTTTGGTACAGTTATTATTGATGATTGGGGAAAAAAGCTAATTAATGAAGAGAAATTTCCAAATGCACGATTGAGTACAGACTACACTGACTACAAACATGTACAAACTGCAACATACATACAGAAAATAATTTTGGGAACTCAAAGTGACAGCTTCCATCTCTGGATTTTTGAAAACAAGAGCTAGTAATTAGTCTGACATCTAATCAGTTGCAAAGTTTCTCTAGAAATAGAACTGATCAGTACTTCAAATTTCCACTTCACAGGAAACAAAGGCAGTTCAAAATCTGACCTCATTTCAATTCAGAATAAATGCAAGTACTCTCAATATTTCCTTTGAAATACAATTTAAAATACTATGTTAAAACTGTTTTTTCAATGCTTATAATTATTATCTTATTCTACTGCAGGTACATGCTATATTATATGTTATTGCATGTTGTCAATGAACAGCATTATTTATATTGTCAAGTTGTCATACTGTATCACGACGTACCAAATAGTCTGGTATTCTGGTTTTTATTTTTTTTATATTATTTTCTGTTAAAAGCAGAAGAAGTTGCCAGATTGTTTGTAATGAAATCCCTTATTTTTTAATCAGGGCTGCCTAGTGTTTTAAGAACTGTGGCTTGGTATGGGTTTTGGGCCTCCCAGAAATCAAATTTATCATTTCCTAGAGATGGACAGGCTCAGCAGTAGTTTGAGGAACTAGATGCTCAGAAAAACTTTCTGAAAATTTTACAGACCTGAGACAAATTTATCCTTCAGCTCATACAGTTCACAGGCCAGCAGTTCATTAACTTTGCTATAAACTAGATTGGTTTTTTATTTGTGCTGCAATGATGCAGCATGGTACTTTGATGCAAAATGTATTGTTTTCCTTTCAGTGCCTAGTAGCATAATGAAGAAAACAAGCTTTTGATCTTTCTGAATATTCCCTAGACACATTTTGCTCTGAATATCCTGTCTTCATAAAAATATTTCTTACTTTGTCAAATGCTCTTTATTTATCAGTCCTTGCACTCACAGATAAAGAAAAGACTTTCTCACTGATATTTCTCACAGATTAAATGTATGCATAATGGAAAATCAGAGGCAGAGGTGTATGCAGACTAAATTAATGTTATCAAATGATGCAAGCTCTCAGCTATTCCCAAGATTCATCCTGCATGCATCTGAGTTCTGCTTAGGCTCTCATTTGGAACAAAATGACTTGTTCCCCTAAAATTGTTAAGGACTGCCCGACCACCCATGAGCCACTCTGGCAGTCTCACTTGGACAGAGGCCACTTCACAGCTACACACCCCACACTCAAAGTCAGACCAAGTTTCCACATCAGAGTCTCAGACCTCTGGATCCTTGCAGTAATTTAATCATGGTGTAACAACAGAATAACAGCTCAAGCTGGTGCCTCTAAGGAGGCACCCTGAGCAAAGGAACCCCTGGGCTTTTACACCCTGACAGTCAAAGTGCAGGGAAGTCTGGGGTCTTCCAGCTGCTCCTCATCTCCTGCCGTGTCTCTGAGTGTCCGGTCCCCTGGCTGGCACCAAAGGTCCCTGTGCCTTATGCTGTGCAAAGGTTGGTTCCAGTTTACAGTCTCTTGTCTAGGCCTCTCACCCAGTGCTGAACCTGGAGCTGGCACTGCAGCTGCTCATGGAGCTACCAGCACTGAGAGTATTCCTCAACAAAACAAAGCTTAGGTGAAGGCCAGAGGTAATTTTTTTCTTAGAACTTCAACCTAAATTTCCTATGGACAAAAAATCACTAGGCCTGGCACCTTTCTCCTTATACAGTCCCCTAAGACCATTTCAGTAGACCCATTCTCAGCAGAAGAGTACTCTCAAACATGTTTAGAACACCCTTGGCTGTGGTGGGTGGCCCCTGTCTGGTTGTCAGGTGCCCACCAACACTGCTGTGTCTCTGCTATGACAACAAGCTTGTGTGCCAAGATAAGGGCAGGGAGAGATCACTCAGCAATTATTGCGACAGACAAAATAGACTGAACTTGGGAAAATTAGTTTAATTTATAACCAATCAAATCAGAGCAGGATAATGAGAGGGAAATCCAAGTCTTAAAATATTTTCTCCCCCACTCCTCCCTTCTTCCCTGGCTCAATTTCACTCCTGAATTCTCTACCTCTCAGGCCCACAAGGAGATGGGGAATGGGGGCTGCAGCCAGTTCATCACACATTGTCTCTGCCACTCCTTCCCCAGCAGGGGCAGGATTCCCCACATTTTTCCCCTGCTCCAGTATGGGATCACTCCCACCGCAGACAGTTCTCTGAACTTCTCCAGCATGTGTCCTTCCTACAGGCTCCAAGGGAATCTCTGCTCCAGTGCCTGGGGCAGAGACCCTGGTGCCTGCAGGGCTGTTTCTTCACATATTCTGACTCCTTTTTTCTCCAGGTGCCATTACACAGGCGTTTTCCACCCTGTCTTAAAAGTGTTATTCCAGAGGTGCTACTACTGTCACTGATGGGCTCAACCTTGGCCAGCAGTGGATCCAGCTTGGAGCCTGCAGTCATTGCCTCTGTCAGACACGTGGGAAGCTTCTGGCAGCTTCTCATAGAACCCACCCCTGTAGGCCCACCACTACCAAAACCTTGCCACACAAACCCAATACACTCACATAAGCATGCTCCATGTATGCATTATATAATCCTGTCAATATCTTATAGAAATGTCACTAGCAGCCCTGAGACAACCCTTACCTGACTGCAGACGTTTTCAGCAGAAAAAGCACAACTTAAAATTTCTGTCCCCAGAGGGACCAGATGCAGTCAGCAAATATTCTACATAGATGTAGACAGTGCTGTCTCATGGAAATCACCATTAACAACATACTCCACAACTTGGAAGGCCATGGGGTTTCTTCCAGAGATATTAACCTCCGCTCACCTGTCATCATGTTATCTGTTCAGAACCTTAGTTTTCCTCCTCTGATATGAAGAGTTTGATTTTACAGGTACAGTTGAAATGAACAATGCTCTGTTCTGGAATATCAAGAGTGAACAACAACTACTACAAGGCTGCAGTCCCTGCTGGAAAATAGGACACTGTTTACAAAGGGCAATGGAAATTCTAACATTAACAGTCAGGAGTCTTGTATAGAAAAGTACAGATAGGTTGTGCTAAACATCATTAAAATAATGGGGTTTTTTTCTGGATGTTGTTTCAATGAGAGGGAGGTAGAAAAACATGAACAAAACTCTAGAAAGGTAACATCAAAATGAAGCTATAAAAGCATTAAAACACTAATTTCAAGCTAAGAGCAATCCTGCTTTGTTTCTGCTGCCCCCAGCTGCTCATTTCTATCTGCATCTTTGTTATATACACTGGCTTTGTTATATACCCTGGCCTCAAAAACACAGTTTGAGAGACAGGGCAATTGTACACAAGTGCAACAAGTTTTGAAAGGACCTTCCCACCAATTATCCTGTAAGACTGTGATCTCACAGGATTACCGTATGCAATTACTTTTACTTAAGTTTTTGACTGGGATTCTTAAAATCCTAAGAAATAAATTTATCTTCTTGTGATTAAAGAAAGAATTGTGTTTTGGTTCTTTGAGGTATTTTTAATTATTTGTCAATAAATGGCAGAATTGCCCTTAAGAGACATGATTTCATGTTTTTTCTGACAGATATAATCTGCATGGACCTGAATTTTGCCCCAAAATATGGGAACATCTGATGCTGCTTCATAAATAAGCCTTTTATTTTCTTGTTTTTCTACACCGGCCTATAATACAGGAATTTTGTCTCACAGCATAGTTTTATGAATTAGAACCTATACATAAATGGACTATAAGAGTGCTCTAAGAGATGACTTTCAACACGTCATTAGTGCAAAAGCAGTTCTGCATCATCTGTAACAAACTGCTTGCTGATTACAATTTTCAGCATATTCTGTAAAACAATTTCACACAGGGCATAAACAGTAAAGCTATACATTAAAAAATACAAAATTATTTTCATGGATAATTTCAAATAGAATATAAGGAGAAACTCTGTTTTTTCTAGTTATGTCCAAAATTTTATATATATATATATAAATATATATATATATATATATATGCTTCTCAGCTGATTCAGTTCTATGTAAGTGTGCAAAAAATAGAAGCAGAGTGCAGACATTTGAACTGAAGCTATATTTGCAATACCAGAACTGGAAAAATTATATGATTCTGTTCCAACTACAACACAGACATTATTTGCAGCCATAGCATATTCATTCACTTTAAATGAATATTCACTTGGCTGTGAGCAGACAAGTGTCAAACCAGGAGAAGGTAAATTAAATCCAAAAGATGGCCCTTGGCACAGGTTTCTGAAAGGACTACATAAATATAATAGTATTTTTATTCTCAACAATGCTAGCAATAATAGGCCTCTGTATAAATACCTTAGAAAAAACTTCATGAAAATCAACAATAAGGTGTATCAGGAAATGTGTTCGGCTACAAAAGGAATGGCTCCTGTCATTATGAGAAGTTGATTTTTATTGAAACAGGAAATAATCATGTACTAATAATACCAGTGTTCCTGTCACAAAAGAGTCTCTATTTTAGTGAAAGACTAATACAATCTACAATAAACAAATGTTTTTACTTTATTACATTCTATTTTCGATATATTCAATTTGTTGACTGGGTTAAACTCACTGTGCTCTGATCCAACATGCAATTCCAAATAACCTTCAAGATAGAGAGCTACCTACTGCCAAACTAGTTTGAGGACAACACAAAAAGTGGGTAAACAAATCAACATGACTGATAAAATCTCACAAGGATGAAATTTTAACACAAAATATGTAATGTGTTTGCAGAAGGACAGACTGTCCTGGGAATGTTTTTGTAGTGGTCCTAAACTAGGAAGGAGAACCTTCTTTTCAGAAAGACCTCATGAATATTCACATCAATTTTAATCAGTCTTAAAAAGTTGCCATTGATGTTTCTTGTTTTATGATTCTGAAGGAAAATTATCAGGACATTGCATATCCCTTGAATACCCACATAAAGATGAGCCACCCACAGTAATTTTTACATCCTAAAAATGGTCTGCAGCACTGAATTGTTTCGGACATTGAAGCTCTGAAATACTGGCTGGATCCCAAAGCAATTCAAGTGCCAAAAGACCAAGTAGAATTATTTTCAGACCATTATTAAACTCACAAAGAATTTACAATATTTCTTCCTTTTGATTGCTAACACAGAGTTTCAGCCTGTGAAAGTTCTAATGTTATCTCATCATTCCTGAAAAACAGTATATGTGCATGAGCAATGCAATGTGTTTAGAAAGGCTGTCTCTTGTCTGCAGGCACAGAAGTAATTCAAACATTTATCTCACAAGGCTTACAAGACATGACCAACACCACAGAGTGTCCCAGGTGGATGGCATCTTCTGAAAGTGAACAAATGTTCCTGACAGGGATCAAATTCCTGTGAAGAGCTGCAAAGTTCCTTTGCCAAAATTTCGCCTTGAACTAGAACATCATATTGTTAAAAACAAAAAAAAATTCCCATGTAAAGAATATATAGAAAATACATAGGGTCATATACAAGGAACAGAAATGTTATTTTGCCTCCAGTTATCACATAATTAAGCAGCCAGCTGCTGAAGTTACCATTATCTCAGTTTTGCTAAATACAAGTATTTGTTTCACCACTCTCCTAAACAGACCTGTGATACCATCATAAATTTAAAAACAGAAGAGCAGCATAACGTACATATGTAGGGTAAAATTTCCATTACAAAAGGGAATTTTTTATTACAAAACTTGAGCAAATTGAGCAATCAGTTACAGCAGAATAAACAGTCAAGGTGACAGTGCACATCTGGTGGGGGGACAAGGTCCGTACCTGGATCAGTAAAGCTACAGTCTCAGAAAAACACAAAGCAAGCAATCAAACTTTAACAAAGATCAGTCACTGAAAGGAAGAAGAGAAAACAAAACCAGAAAAAACAGGATTATAAAGTGATGAAACTATTAGAAAGACTTGAGTAAAAGTAACTCTTGAGTCTAGAATTACTGACTTACTGCCTATAGTGAAGTATATTATTAACAAGATATTAAGAGATGATCACAGAAATGGACATTGAACTGCTGTTCTGTCTGAGGGAGATGATGCCTCTGCTCCTGTGAAGCCTGTTGGAGGCTCAGAAACTCAAGACAGGGCAGTGCAGGCAGTCCTGTTTTCTGCTGCAGAGCCGCAGCTTCTCTCAGCACCACACCGTGGGACAAAGGCAGCACTGCAGCTTCCCTACAGCGTGCGACTGTTCGCCTGCATTTCTTTCACTTCTTTGCAGCTTCTTTCTTCCTCGTTAAGAGCTTCTTCCACGGCTTTTTAAACAACAAAAAAGATGACATTTCTCCAAAATACATGGATTCAAAACACACTCCTTACCAACGCCTGCCTTCCAACCACAGCCTCTGTTACATGCACCATGTGAAGCAGGAGACCCGTCCCACAAACACACCCAAAGATACAAGGGGCACTTTGACTATCCTTCTCCCCTCCATTGGAACATCACCCCACCAGTGAGGGGCGGGAGGCTGCCAAGCCCTTCTGTACCACTTCCTATCACCTCTCTCCACCAGTCACATCCAGACGTGCTGTAAAACTGCGTAAGAATTCTCACAGTTGTCAGCAGCACTCAGTATGGCTGCAAAAGATCAAACCTTTTATCCTGAGATGTAACAGGCTACCACACCCAGAATCTGATCTATTTATTTTGGAGAGTAATAAATCAACTCCCACCCCAATTCCACCTTGAACTCTCCTACTCATTTTAACTTCTCCTGTCTATGTCACACTGAAAGGATGCCAGAGAGATCATGTCAGCAGAAATAGAAAATGGTACTCCCATTAAATGAGGAATTCAATTATTTGTCCAATATCCTTCACCTCTGCTTTAGTTAGCTTCCAGAAATAGAAATAAAGGACAGTAACTTCAGTCTTACAGTAACCAACTTCAAGAAAAAAAAACAAAACATAATATATATATTATAAGAAAGTAATGGAGTCCTGGATGCCTGTAACATAAGCCGTGTCTGGGATAAAGGATACAACTGCGAGATTTGAGACAGACACTGAGACCAAGAAATTTGAGAAAGGTAAAACATTTAATGCAATAAAGGAGAAGACAGCTTAAGGTTGCTATTCAAAACCTGGCATTATTATGTGATTATACCCAATCATTACAGTATCTAATAACTCATATTTGTGTAATCTCTGTCCTAGCCTAGCAAACTTTTCCTTAAAAAAGCAGTACCTTAAAATAGGTTAGATAATAAGCAGTAGTCACAAAGCTCACACATATTCTGAGGTTAAATAGATGTGCATCTTTGTATTAAACCACAGACATCCTAAAATACATTTTAAAGGGCAATTAAGGCCTAAAATGTTCATAAATGACATTGTGCTGCAACAAGGCCAGTGCCCAGCAAAATCAAACTCAATCTACAAATAATGGGAGATGCTGGCAGAGTGCTCGATAGTGATTTTGCAATACTTTCACCAGGAAAGTTCAAAACATGTTGACCTTCAAAACATCCTTTCAATCTTATGTGTTTGCTCTGGAGTTTAGAGAGATTGAGCCATCTGGGTAAATTGAAGAGGAGAGGTCTCTGTTTCAGCTGAGAGTTTTTCAGCCTCTCAGGTCTCACTGGTATTGTTTTGCTCTGGGGTGGACTTCTTGTTACTGTCTAAACAGATTATTAACTGGGAGTCTTTTTATACAGATAAATGCTTTTTTATATTTAGACTTTACAAAAAGGGATAGTTTCCAGTAAGGAGTTTTTTGCCAATGAAATATCACTAACCCTAATATACACTATCCTCACAATTACAGTCATGAGAACAAAATTAACAAAACCATTAAAAACTAAACAGAAAATACGAATCAAAAAACTTATCAGATCCGTATTAATGCGGCAGTTGTCAGACAAGACCGCCGACGTTAAAAGAGTGTCAGGGTACTTCAGACAAATTATTCCTGTTTCCTGCACAATTCCAGAAAACACGGCTTGCACCTCAGTCATTTGGCTTTTCCTGAAGGCCGGAGCAGGACGGCGGGCAGCCCAGCCCAGCCCAGCCCAGCCCAGCCCAGCTCCAGCGGGTGGCAGCAGCGACCCAGCGACCGCAGCAGCCGCTCCTCCGGCTCATCGCTGCTCAGCGTTTTCAACGCACAGCAAGGCTCCCTTTAGGGCTCCCTCCTTCCATTAGCTGTGGTTTGGTTTTGTTTTGTTTTTGAAGTGCATAATATGCATGAGTGTGCAGGTGGATTAACTGAAAGCTTTCATAATTTTTTTCTTTGGCTGAGACAACTAACCTTGAAATGGTCAGGCATAACCATAAAGTACCAGTACTTTGGGCACCACTGAAAAGAACACCTTTTCAATTACATGGCAACATCTGAAACAAAAGACACAGCTCCACAAAAAAAGCTTTTAGGTCACTACTCATTCTGCAAACAAAATACAAAAGCCAGGACTTCTCCACAAGAGATGTGGTGGGAGAGCAGACTCCATCTGAGTCACATACAGATTTGTCAGGAGATTCAGCAGATTCATTAGCTATTATTTCTTAATTTAAAGCTCCTAATTAAATACATAGCCTATCTCCTTTCAGTACAGATACATAAAACTCACAAAATTAAGCATTTTGTTGCTCAAATTCCAGTAAGTAAGATTAATTGCAACAAACTGGAAAATGATGTGATTATATAAAAAATTGAATTGTACTTAGTTATTTGAATGTATGCTGAAGTCACAACCAAGACCCCTACTAACAAGCCTGGCAAAACAAAAAAAGCCCAAATGCCAAGCTTACTCACCCATACTTGGGTACATTTATTCGTCCTCTGTCTCAGCTATTGGTACTCTTCTCAAACACTGTTTGGACTCATTCCCCTAAATTTTAACCAAACCTCCCCAGTCAAAAGAGGCTACAGGTGCTCCAGAAAGGAGTCCTCAAAGCAGAAATGGGGCTCACCCACAAGTAAAAAAGCCACAGTCCTCTACAATTCACCAGATCCAGGCTTTTGACTATAAACATGGATAAGGTCCTTAATTCCAGTGGTGAAACATCGTGGGACACAGAAGAACATAAAGACTAGATACATTGTTAGAAGACAGGGAAGGAATTTGAAACCTAGGTGAATACAATGAGACACAACATGTGCAACAAGGATAGAAATGTGGATAAATGCACCTGGGCCTTATGACACTCTTCATTTGGAGGAACAGCCTGAGAAGAAAGAGAGGGTAACCTTGTTTGGCTATCCTTTGGACACTGGGTTTGGAGACATGTGAAGAAATAATCACCCATCCACCTGACTGCTGTGTATGTCCTGTTCAGCAGGAGACCATGCTGTGATTGCACTTTCACCCCACAAATCCTGTCATCAGAGGTTGCAAAAAGCCTAGAGATTTGTGGCATAAGGAAAGCCACTGCCTGCAACAGTGGGATTTCCTGTTGGAGATCTGCTTCCCCCCACTTTCTTCTCAGCTACCGGTTCTGTAAAACTGTGTTAAATGAGCTTCAGGCTCTAAACCTGCCTGCAGGCCTCTCCTTGCCTCCTCCACCTCTACTCCAACAAACTGTTGGAGTTACACTGTCCTTCTGTCCCACCACTTGGTGCTTGCTGGGGACCAGCTTAACCTCCAACACCATGAACAATCTGAACAAAAGATCAGTTGCAAAAAAAGAGCTGATTTATTCTCTTCATAAGGGTTAGTTTCCCACAGGGTTTCCATGATTGTCTTCAGCTGAATGACGATGTCTCATCACAAGAATCATATCATTGACCCAGGTGACCCAGGTGCTGCTCAGCAGATGAATCAAATGCTTCCTGGTTGTAGAGGTGGGCAGCCCTTCTCTGCCACCTGCAGTAAAGCTGTTTTGCTCAGCCCTAGTGGCAATGCTACCTGGCTGGCAGAAGTTCCTAGGGAGAAAGAGCCATTCCATCACAGCACCAGCTATGAAGGAAAAACCTTCAATTGTCCTAGTTTTCTCTGATCCCTGGGTAGAGCTCAGGTTCATGTTCTTGCTGTTGAGCTGGCAAGGGCTGACTTGAGAGAGCGTGATCAGAGGTAGAAGTTATGAGACAGTGAAATCTCTCAGCTTCAGGCATTGAGCTTTCTCTCCTCCAGTGGGAGGATGCATTAGTCTAACTTGGACTCTGGCCTGATTCTTATGACTTTGCTAAATAATCACAATAAGCTGGGAAACACGTAATGCCACAGGCAGTGGCTACACAAGAGCTCTCAGGCTCTAGGGTGAGACTTTTGTTTTCTCAGTGATAAGGAAAGGAAAGAAAAATAACAGTCACAGAAAAGTGAATGGAAAAAGTATTTTGTTCAAGAGTGAGACCAAAATTGTGATGAAGCCCAGAGGATTCCAAGTGTTCGTGACCAGCAGACAGAACTGTAAGTTCTTTCTCCTCCATGCCAACTCACTGTCTCCTTTGAACCTGGAATTGCTGGTGGATAACTCATCCACAGACTTGCAAGAGAACCTATGAGAGAGAGACCCAGGTTGTACAGAACATTTCAGTAGAGAAAAACCTCTCTAAAAGAGGAAACTGAAGCCTTTCAGATTTTCACACAGCTTTTCACTTTGAGAAGAAATAAAGGGCTTAAAGTTCATCAGGTTCACTAGAGCAATTCAGTGTTTAGTTTTATTATTTTTTAAGATGGACCTTTGTATTGTATGCAGTGGAAGGTGTATACACATTGTTATAATTATCATCAAAATAACTCTAAATTTGTGAATAATTAATTTTTGAATGCTATTAAAAGTATAATTACTTTCATGTTGTAACAGCTTAATTTGGCATTGATTAAATTATTTGCTTCAATTGTTTTTCAACCACATACAAAACAAGGAGCCGTTCTCTGTGATTTCATGAATTTCACCAAAACTTTTGTCAACTATTTCTCCAAATCACAAGTTTGTTTAACAACCACTGTTAATCATGCTATGATTTCACATCATATTTATTTCAAGAAGTGAGGCTGCCAAATGTTTCTGATATCACATATTAATGGTTCTGACTTCTCAACAGAGTATCAGCAGTGGAAACAAAACCTGAGACTCATTTGCCTATTACACCCTGAAAAGAAATTGTTCCATCTTCTCTGTTCTTGTTGCCATAGTTATAATCTGCTAGTAATTCTACAGATTTTTTGTTAACTAAGATAAACCATAAATATGTGTTAAACTGGAAACAATTCAACTATTTACATTAGAAATGTAATCCACTTGATTTGATCCTTTAGCTGCAGTACACCAAGTCTGCACAGGGACTTACAGGTCTACAAATACCTAATTAAACAGATAGGAAATGGATAAAAACACTAACAACTGGAAGAGGAGGGGGAAAATAATCAGAAATTCATGATTGATAGTAATGAGTTCCTCTAAATGTAGGTGAGATGAAAAGGATTTGGCTGAAAGTCAATCATATCTTCCACCCTCAAGTTTTTGACATGCAAAGAAACAAAAATGCAAATGCAATGGCATGGACACTGCTGGTCCAAATATTCTGATCTTAAGCAAATCAGAGATGCTGGTGATCATTATTTCACAATGCCTCCAAAAATGCCTGAAAGATGTGAGAATATATTCAAATATGTCACTGAAGTTCAAATTAATTCTAATCAAAAGGAGTAAAAATTACTCTGGTTTGGGTGAAGTGCAGCCTTTTCTCTTTTCTTTTTTTTTTTTTTTTTTCTTTTCTGAGCAAAGCAGAGAACAGGTAAAAAGTATTTTTGAATACTAATTTCTAGTTCTTACAGTTCTGGCTTCTAAGGATAAAAACATAACTGCAAAACTTTTAATCCACAAATTCCTGTACATGCTGGTACTGGCAGATACATTATCTTCTCAAGAACAAACTATCAAGAATGTGGGGAAAAAGGGCACAGCTTTATAATTATATGATATTTAAGGATACACAGAAAATCCTCACCTTGACCTTTCCTACCTCTCTTGCCAG
Organism: Parus major; assembly: GCF_001522545.3. Lineage (NCBI taxonomy): Eukaryota > Metazoa > Chordata > Aves > Passeriformes > Paridae > Parus > Parus major. The sequence continues at coordinate 41,529,975 of NC_031771.1, forward strand.
ATGTCTAATAATGACAAGCCCTATAGCAAGTTCAGACTAGATTTTGAAACACACATGAGACTGGGCCACTGCTCATTTCCCATACTCATCCAGTTATTTTGTACCACATTTCCTAGTATTTGCACATCATAAGACAGGGACAGGAGGATATAGAGGAAGTTCAAGAGCAGAGGTAAATAATTAATTAGTAAGCTTCCTTTTCATCAGAGGGCAGTTTCAACGACTGAGTGTCAAGCAAAGATTTATTGTATTTCTTTGCCTAGTTTGAAGACAGCTTGTTATAGCTACTGGGAAACCTTTCTTTTAAGAAAATAGTTTTAAAATATGTACTATTTAAGAGGAAGAGCACCTTTTCATAAGATCCAACATAACTTAAATTTCTATTGCTTTGTGTTTGTGGTGTGTAGGATTTTGCTTAAGAGTCAACAAAAAACCTCAAGCAAACCTCTGTCATAAATAAGTGTTCTTACTCCCCCAATTAGAACTTCCATCTTCTCTTTCGAAAAGGCTTTCATTCTCAGAGTCTCTAAAAAATTTCATGGATGCCAATCCCTGTTTTCAGGGCACAGACACTAAACAAAGGACAGTCCAGTCTCTTAATTTTGACTTGGACCCAAACAAATGTCTGTAAATGATAGAGGTATGAAAATCAAGAATAAGAAAGCTCATTATCCTTTCCTGTACCACAAGAGAGCACCACAGAAGTCTCTGCATCATGAACTTGCACTTATTTTGATTTTTTGCTGATGATTTTTAATTATTTAAATGGGATATTTAATATAATTGAATGTATTTTTATGAATTTTCTTGTTATAACTATGCCATTCATTCGTGAAAGAATATCTGCTAAATTATGATAAATACGTGATCATAACTATGAGAATATGAGAGGATGTGGAACTTTCCAAAGAGGTTTGGCATTCAAAAAAACTTTCTGTCAGTCTTGAGTGGTCTTCAAAATGCTTGGCATAATACAGGCTTGTAAAATCCATTTGACTTCTTCCCTGTGACAAGCATTACAAAAGATGAATGGCTTGGGATCCTTCTTGTTTGCAATATATTGTCCGCTGTATCAGATAAAGCAATGTGTGACCTTAAAGCAAGACTCATGTTTCACTTTTGCACTGCAGGAGAACATTTAACCTTTCAATACTACTGGATATAAATGACTGCATAATGGTGGATCACTGCTAGCAAGCAGTGTTGCTAATATGTTAACCTTCAGATTCTAAAGACAGCATTGGTCTAACAGTCTACAGAAAACTGAATCTGTCTCTCAAATAACTTCTCCCATGTCTATCACCAGAAGCAAACTCCAAGTCACCAAGTTTATTTCTCTCCAAAGCATTCTGCCACAACAACAGACATTCTCCGTCCCATTAGAAAGCAGCCTGAACTTTTAGCACTTAGGAATGGGCATGGAATTAGTGCTGGAAATTGCTGAGCGGTGATGATGTTTGGACACTGCACAGAAAGGCATCAATCACTAGAAATATTCTACTAGAGACACATTTATATCCCTCTGTAGGGGTTCTGGTGACCCTGGGCAGAGCCCTCCTGATGGTGCTGTGGGGATGCTCCACTGGTGCCAATTCCCCTTTCTCACAGAAGCTGTCTTGATGCTGAGCCACAACTGCTTGTCTCCCACACGAGCTGTGGATTGTGCCTGTGTCTGGCCACCAGCCCCACGGACAGACCCTGACACGCAGGCTGCCTCCCCAGGCTGGTCTCAGTGCTGCCCCATCCCTACAGACTTGCCTGGTGATGGCTGGGCAGTATCTTACCCTGCATGCCTGGCCAGACCTGCCCTGCTCACCATGCCCAGACACCACAGTCCTGCTCCCTGGCTATCCCAGCACTTCCCTCTGCTGGGCCGTGCTCCTCTCCCCTCTGCTTACACTCACCAGCCTGGTTGCTCCCATCTGAGGAACACATCAACCCTGAGTCATGGGACATGGGTGAGCAACAGAAATAAAGCACAGTCAAAGGAGCACCGTTAAGGTTATCACCATTTTCAGTCACCACCTCGTTCCATGGAAAATAAAGCCTCCTGCATTTTCAGACAGAATGGAAGCTCTCAGATTTTTACTTTTGGACCGGGTCAGTACCAGCAGAGCCTTCAAGAATCATAGAAGGGCTTGAATTTGAAGGGACCTTAAAGATTATCTAGTTCCAGCTCCTGTCCATGGGCATGAATGCCATCCACTAAATCAGATTGCTCAGACCCCCATCCAACCTGGCCCTGAATATCTCCAGGGATGAGACATCCACAGCTTCTCTGGGAAACCTGCTTCAGTGTCTCACCCCCATCGCTGTAAAGAATTTTTCCTAACATCTATCTAAATCTCTCATCTAGTAGTTTAAAAGTAGTAGTTTTGTTCTCCCTTGCCCTGTCACTATGTGCCCTTATAAAAAGTCACTCTCCCTCTTTTTCATAAGTCCCTTTTAAAGTAGCAGAAAGCTGCAATGAGGTCTCCCAGGAGCCCTCTCTTCTCCAAGGTGAAGGTATTTTCTCTGAGACTCAGTGTGCTTGGGGAGAATCAACACATCCAGCTTCTTTGAGTAATGTTTCTAGGACTATAAGGACACAAAGAAACTCAGAGGAAAAGGCAAACCATAAGACATTTTATTCTTTTCAAGTAACAGTCAGAACCAGGTATCCAGCCTGAGAATTCCCAGAAGGTGCAGCTCTTTCAGAGAGTTACACTGGATATCTTGGAAATCAGTTACGTAAATTGTCTGTGTGGAAGATATTGACCAATGAACAGAGGAGGTTCACAGGCATAGAGCAAAGCTTCTGTCAGAATAAAGTGTACGTGGTCATGCTGCAACAGGAACATACATTTTTTCTTTGATCAGGCCATTTTTGTAATAATACAACCTATTTTCTGAGCTATTCTGCTTTAAAAGGTGCTAAAACCATAGGTGAAGTGAAACCATGGCCCTGATTTTCACCACAAAGCCTTTCAATTGAAACTTGATGCAATATTTCAAATTTGAATTATTAAACACTCTTTAGGAAAATTACCTTCTCTTCTGCATATAGCAAGGATCTGCTTAACCTGTAGCAGGAAAATTAAGCTTTCAGTTAATATTTACTCTTAGACTGATCCTTAAATTTAAAAGTGTATTATTATCTATGTTCATACATGAAAAATTTCTAGACATGCATTAGCTACGAGATGAGCAAGCTAGAAGATGTACATTTGGATGAAAAATATCTATAAAACATTCAGAATTTCAAAAGAAAATTACGCAGGTTTAAGAAGAGCTTACATTAAATAAAGCAGAACATGAAGTAGATGTTACCAAAAGCCTCACAAAACATTCAAGTTTTCCTTAGCATTGAAAGTTTGATCCTTTGAAGGAAGAATTTCCCACATTTTTATTCATGGTAAGACTCTGCATGCCTGAGAAGTCAGACAAAAGGCTGAAATAACAAAATTTAAAGTGGAGTCTCACCATAGTCCTGGTTAACTCTAGAAGAGGTATTATTGCTGCATTTTTTGGTGTCTCAAAGACAAGTACGAAAGGCTGGAGAAGCAGCTGAAGGTACATGTCCCATCTCAGGATAGTATCTCTCATCAGACACAGTGCTTCTGCCCTGGAACCAGACAATAACAAAAGCACAGCACTGTCTTCATTCTGTCCTAACTATGTTCATAGTTAAAGATTTGAAGAAATTCTTTGAAGGTCCACTAAATACACTATCATGAGATTATTGTACTTTTGGTTAAAAGCCCTAAAAGGTCATTTTTTATGCCATAAAATAGGCTATAAGGCATAATTTTTTGAAAGACCCAGAACTAATATTGACACAGTATCTCTGAACATGTTTTCTAAAGAGAGAATTTCCTCTTTTACCTGTTTTGTAAGTTTTATAAAACTTACAACTTCCTATTAAAAACTTATAACAGGTGACAACTAAAGCCTACTTGTATCCTCTAAAAACATTAAAAAGAAAATATGTAGAAAATTAAAATAATATATATTAAAAAATTAAGTTTGAGAGCTTGAAAGCAACTGTGTATCTTGAAAACCAAACATTTTTATGCATTAGATGACTATGATCCCTTTTCTTCTCTGTTAAGATTTATCTGTTTTCTCAAGTAACCAAAAAGAACTGAAGGAGTAACAAATGGTGTTGTTAATAAACAGTGGTCCATACAGATAGAGTTTATAGATATTTCTGTACTTTTTCCCCCTCTCTCCCTTTATTCTCCAATTCTATTAGCCAGTCAACTTTTGCACTTGTTGGTATGTGGAAAAGATTATATGCATAAACCAATTAGAGGATTGGAAGTACTTTGCTCCTATAAGCTAGAAAACTAGTTTACTCGTGGTGAATGAGCTAATTGAGTACTAGCAAGCTGACAAGCTTTTTATATACCACCACAGACAACTAGAACAGTCAGGCAGAGAATCTAATCTATTACATAAGCATTACACAAGGACATTAACCGCCTCTTTCCTGCAGCAATGCCAAATTTAATTCTGATATGCTCTGGGTTTCATTATATCATATCCCGTGTTTGCAGTTAATATGCAATACATAACTAGCACAGGTTATGTCAACTATACAGCTTATGCCAAAGAAAGCATATTTCTGTAGAAGCTGTTAAGGTACTAAAAACTAACATTGTAGTTCCACTGCACTTTGCTTGAGATCAAAAAAAAATTACTATTAATACAGGAGTTTCTCCATTAAATCTTTATCAGATTAAGTATTTACCTTAGCTTACCTTAGCTATTTCAAAAAGCAATACATACTGTTCTAGAAATTGATGAGCCTCAAAAGATCAAGCAATGTAGTTTAGAATGGAGCTTATTGTCAGAGATCAGCTGATGCACCAAGCCCACACTTAGCTCCTGCCAGAAGTGAATCCTTCTGTGATAGGTCACTAATATATTAACAAGTAGCTCTTGTACAGACATACCCCCTTAACCTCTGCTAAATCCTGCTTATCCCTGGAACATGTCCCTGATGGCAAGGTTGAGCAGCTGGACAAATTATGCCTCTCTGCATTTAAATTGAAAGGTTTTCAAAGAAATAACCGAACAGTAAGGCAAACCACTTAGTGGACATGTTTTTCTGAAATCTATGGGATAAAATCTAAATCTGGCAATATCAAAGGCACAGCTTCCTTGACAAAAAGCAATAGCAGTGGACATGGCAGATTGACAAATTCAAAGGTAGAGGAGAGATGAAAGGAAGCAGCCTCTGGGTATGATGTCAATGAAATAAATATATTTTCCATCATCTTCACTTTTGCTTTGCAAGGTCTTGGTTCCTTAGGAGTACATAAATTGTGTACTCATGCTTTAATTGAGACAAAAGCTACAGGAGGGGAGTGGGAATAGCAACAGGGCTCTGCATTTGCCTTTCTTTCTGTCATATATGTTCTTAGTCCAAGTTTTTTACCAATCAGACTTCTAAAGAAAAATTGCATACATTAATTGTGAAGAATGCATTGTCCAGGGTGAACATCACAGAGCATTAAAGTGGGGGGAAAGTTCCTGTATTCATTCTAGCAGAGCCTATAATCTTGAACTTCTCAACTTTGTTTGTTAGAAATCAGATTAGATAAGGATCTAACAACATCTAAGATACACAAGACTTTCAAGCAAAAGGGAATGGAAAAAAAGTCAGTCAAGCCAGAGCTCTAATTTAGCTAGAAGACCCCTAGAATTTAAACAGCAACAGAAGCACAACAGGCCTAAAAGCACAGAAAGATCAAAGAAAGAGCACTGCAGTGAGACCAGAAAGAAACAAGCAGTGAACATGGGCATACTGTCAAGGCCAGACTCAGCAACAGGCATCAGTCCAATTTCTTAAAGAGTGACACCAATTTGGCCAAAGGCAGCAACAACGAAATGGCCACATGTTAGCTAACCTCTCTTTTGGCAGATTAGCATGCTGAATAAGCATATGTGATCTTAAGGATTACATTTAGTTTAGACCAACAAGAGACAGAGGAATCTCCTAATGTATCTAATGGGCTGTGCATGACAGAAGTATTACATAAAATTATTCAATAAAACCTAAGTTCTATGCCACAGCACAGTGTGATTTTTGAGAATGCACAATTTCATGCATCAAAATAAAGGTGAATCAGTAAATAATTTTAAAACAGGCCTGTACAATCTAATCCTGCAGTGTGAATATGGGAGATGAAAAAAGTGTTAACAGAAATAAGATAGCTGTATGGGGCTAAGACATAAGAAGTTATTAGAAAAATACCAGATAATCTAGTACATTAGGGATAGCTAGGACCCATGGTTCTCAAAGTCCCTCTATTAAAAAAAAATAAATTCAGATGATGCTCAGATGCAAGAGAAAAAATATTGCAGAATGTCTATAATCAGTATCTTCCTAAACCAGAAAAGAACACCGTATAATGTAATAAAGAAAAGAAAAAAAAGAATGAAAAAAATCCCCACCCCAACATTATTACAAACAGTGACAGGTAATGGTTTTTGTCCACTGTATCAGAAATGCCTTCAAAAAACCATGGTACACTGCATTCTGCTTATGTAAACATCCCACAGAAGCTACTTTTCAGGAAAAAGTCTTAAAATGTACATTGCATTTTCCTTCAGCCATGAGGGGTGATCAGCAAGAACTAACTATGCCTCTTGGGTAAAAATGAACTAGAAGCCAAAGAAAAATTGATTGTAGAACTGTGAGATCAGAATCTTTCCACACAAAAATAAAAGCACTAGGAAAAAGCAGATAATAAAACTGTCAACTCTATCCATTAAGTTTAAAATTAGAAATCTGGATGTTCTACAGCTAAAACATGCTATCCCAAGAGATCCATATATATTGTCCTTTACCTGAATGCTGAACATTCAAAATGTTAAGCACTATTACAAGGAGAAAATCAGTGGAGATAACTCTCAAAAGGAAAATATTTCCAAAATTCCCCTTAGGTCTGCAGAGGAAGAATTAAAGAAACACATTTTATCCTGTCATCACAAAACAGTGACTTTCTTTTCCTCTTTCCTCTTCTTTCTTCTTCTGCTAGAGTGAAAATAGAAATTAGCCACACGAAACAGATACACTAAATTTCTTAAGAGGTAATTTAAACTAGGGATCTGCAATCTGGTAGTAATCACAGCATCAAATTGCAAGATTCAGGATGGTATTGAAACAAAGGTAGATAGCTTTTCAGAAACATAAAGCAATACTTGCACATTATGCCAGCTGAGGACTTATTAAAAATAATCCTCCAGTGCAACTGCAGAATTTCAGCTAATTCTTTACACTACAGACTTTATACTATTATCTTCTAGTGTGAGAGCATGCAGTAACATTCCTAAACAGCACTCTTTGATACAGAGCAGCTCTGAGCACAAGGAGAAAAAGGAGTTGAACCAGCCTTGCACATGTTTTAGGCACTTCCTGGTAGGCACTTTCATACAGGGATTGACCTTAAACTACCAGCTCCTGTTCCATATTCAAAATGTCTCACAACATGAGATAAAACATTTTCTTAACAGATGAGCTTTCATCTCCCAGCTGTTTATTGTATCAAATAACCTCATCGTGGTGATAAACTCCCCACTTCTGTGCCTGCAGTCACTTTGCAAGAGATGGAATAGAATTGTTCATGAAGACATGACAAATGTGTTGTTTATATTATTTTGGTACTATGGGAAGAGCAGATGGAATATTGAGCTAAATTGTAAACTACTGCAAAAGAAAGCAGGACAAAGATAACGATCAAAATAGGATGAAAAAATTTCAGAACCTGATCTGAAAATACATGGGACAATTCCTTGGCAAAATTCTAAACTTCAAGGAGGGACCTAAAAGCTAAAAACAGTAAGAAAGAATTTGGAGGCTTGGTAGTTTTGCTCTCACAAGAGTAAGCATAATGAATTCTTACTACCATTTTCACAAACAAGACATAGTAATAATTTAAATTTGATATTCTCTATCTGGCCAGCATAGCTAATTTTCATAATATTTTTTTTAATTGCCTCAGTATTCAGGCCATTCAACACTGTTGACAATGTGGTGCTGATATGAAACTCATTTTTTCTAGCCTTCAATCACAAGAACAAAAAGCTTCTGACAGTTGTCTTCAATTTTTCGCTTAGACCTTTGATTTTACATACACCGCATCCAATCACACAACTTCTCTGAGTATATTTAGTATATTCAAAACAGGATTATTCATAAAGCCTCATAATTTTATTCAGTCTGATTGCCTTTCCACCTAGATTCTTGTCTGATTTACCCACACCTAAAAAGAGAAGAAATATTTATGTTGAAGAGAAAGACTAAAAAAACATGAGCAGCATTCCTGAGCAGCAGGAATGACTTTGTCCTCCTTAATTAGCAAGCAAATGAAAATTAGCTATCAGAATATGCATTGTTTTGAGGCATCTTCTGACAGATTTCAAATTTCTGTCCTGCTCTGCCATGGTTAGTTTGGTGGATAATTTCTCACTTGCCCACAAAAACCCACCAGTATGTCCTACAGATACACTTCTGGTAAGGTGATATCCAGCTAAATGGAATAAGGGAGTTGGTATCACACATTCCTGCTGGTCCATCCACAGTCTTGAAAAGCCAAAATGGAATTAAATAATCTTGAAGGACAAAGTTTTAAGTGGTATGCCCAAATCTTTGCAAGACCATTGATTTTGTATCACTCTTCAGGGTTTCACTCATAAAATAAATCCAAGCATTGCTCTAATAGGAGTAGACTATGAAAACAGGAAAAAAATATATTTTTGAATTCATTGCACACACAGTATTTTGTGCACACATCCCAAACACTCCTCTTAGTCCCTGAAGCCTCACTGCCTGCAATGCTCTACAGGATTTCTACATGCTACTTTTCCATGCCTCCTCACATTCACTGGCCACAAGACAAATTTCAGTTTGATCTCCATAAGATAACTGAGAGATGTTTTAGAAAATCCAGGATATAGAGATTTCATAATTTAAGTGTCTCTAAAATAAAATGAATAGGGCAGCTTTCCTATCAAATCTATTTTCTGGGCTCTGCAACCACAGGCAAACAATATAGCAGCAATTGATATCCACGGAAAGATGATGGAGAAAATCATCCTGGAATACATTTCCAAACACATGAAGGGAATAAAGGAGATTGGGAGCAATCAGTATAAATTTGCAGAAGGGAAATCATGCTTTAGCAATCTAATAACCTTCTACAAGGTGAGCAGCCTGTTGGATGAGGGCAGAGAGCAGCTAAAGCTGTTTACCTCAACTTGAGTTAAGGCAGACCCTATAATATCCTCAAAGACGAGCTGACAAATTAAAGGCTAGATAACTACACCACTTGAAAATTAACTGAAAGGCCAGGCTTTGGCCTGAAAGGTGGGTGGTGATCAGCAGCACAAAGTCCAGTTGGAGGCAAGGTCGCAAGTGGTGTAATCCAGGGATCATTACTGGGGTTAATACTGTTTAACAGCTTCACTAATGACCTGAAATGATGTGACAGAGTGCACCTCAGCAAGTTCACAGATGATGCAAAACTGGGAGGAGTAGCTGAAACACCACATAGTTGTGCTACCCTGTGGTACCTTGACAAGCTGGAGATTTGGTTCAAGAGGAACCTCATGAATTTTAATAAAGGTAAATGCAAAGTCCTGAAGAGAACTGTGGAAAAGAATAAACACAAGCACCATATATACTGGGGATCAACCTGTTGAAAAGAAGCTCTGCAGAGGAGGCCATTGGGATCCTGGTGGACAACAAGGTGATCACAAACAGTGCACTCTCACAGAAAAGAAGGCCAACATCACCCTGGATAATATGAAGTGCAATGACCATAGATCAAAGCAAGTGATCCTCCCCCTCCATTTGGCAGTTGTGTGACTACAGTTTGGAGCACTGCACAACCAGGACTGGATTACCCAGTACAAGAGAGACATGGACTTAATGAGTGAGTCCATCACAGAGGTGATCAAGGGACTGAAGCATCTGTTGTATGAGAAGGGGCTGAGACTCTTCAGCCTGGAGAAGAGAAAGATCAGGCACAACCATGGGTGTAATGGATTGGGGAAGGGTATAGCTCAGAGCCTCATCCATACTCATCACAGGGGGAGTTAGACTAGATGACCTTTAAAGATCCCTTCCAACCCAAATTATTCTATCATTCAGTAAATACTTGATGCAAGGAAACAGGAATGAGAGGGACAGACTTTCCAGTAGCGCCCAGCAATAGATCAAGTGGCAATGGGCACAATGAAAACACAGGCAAGTCCATGTGAACACAAGACAACATTCCTTTACTAGTGAGTGGGGCCAAACACTGGCATCAGCTGCCCAGAGAGGCTCTGGAATCTCCTGTTGTGGAGGTATTAAAAAGTTGACAGCTGTGATCATGGGCAACTGGTTCTAGCAGATGCTGCTTGAGCATGGGGATTAGTCTAGATGATTCCAGCCTTCCTATCTGACATACAGATATGAATAAGTTAAACAGTCAAGGATATCCTAAAAGCAGAATTTGTTATTGTCCCTGCTTATATTTAAAGGAGATTGGTAAGGATGTGTTTTGAAGAGTTCTATTACTGAGTGGATGATTATGTAAGTTGTATATTGTACTACTGCATTTTTAATAGGGAACATACTGTCAACACCATCTTTTCAGGCAGCAGATTATAATCCCCAGGCAAGATAAAATCTGCTGTTTCCACCAAGTATCTGCGGGCATTGTGCAGCAAGCTGACTTGGAAACTGCTGCCTAGTGCCTAGAGGAAGATAATTCTTACAGCTTGCTTCACAGGTCTGGTAGGAAGTCAGCTGAAACTTGGGAGGAGCCAGAAGCTGATAATTTGCTGATTGGTGTTATGATGTTTCTTTATGCTTAATGCCTTGTCAGCAAGGCAGCAGGTTTTAAAACTCATACCCAACTTATTTTCCATGTCTTTGAGAACTGTAGGTTTGATACTGTGGGTTCCAGCAAGACTGAAAAAAAAAAAGGAAAATGCTTGATATTTTGACTCCAAAATGTTATCCCTGCATAATCTAGAGTATGAATTTAAAAAAAGGCCAGCTGTTATATGTTATGCAACTCTTAACCAATAGTTCACTGAATATAAGGAATTTTGCACCCAGTTATGGAATATAAACTGACACTTACCCATACAGACAGGCTTCATAGCAGAGCAGCCTATACCCAACATTATCATGTATAATTTAATTAAACAAATAATTGCTGCCAGAATGTTGCAATACTTGTCAGATCACTTATCATCTGCTGTTTTATCAGTAATGGAATAAAAATGAGCCAACAACCATCATTACTTGTGGATGTTTAGGAGGAGGTTAATTTCAACCAATCAAGAGGGATTTCATAATTAAAATATTTAAAGATGTGAAGGAATCATGATGCTTCAAAAATTCTAAAATGATGTGCCTGGGAAAGGGAAGAGATTCTACATACAAATGATGAGGAGCTATCTCTGTACATAAAAATTGAGCTGAAAAGCTAAAGATTATGTAAATTAATTGGGAAAGCTGTAGATTCCCTGCCCATCTGCTTTGTTTGCAGATTTTATAGTGACTTGATGTTACAGCAATAAAGCAGGATGACTGTGCTTAGCCTACTTACCCTGTCTTGCAAGGACACAGCTCTTTTAACCATCTCTGCACAAGGCAGAACAGCACAGCAAAGTATCAACATAAGGGTTGGATGATTTAATATAAACTGTGTCATCTGGCAGGAACTTCCAGTATCTGAAGCTGCACTTTTCACTTTTGACATGGCAGAGAACATACTGCCCTGTTCTCAAAAACTAATTTAACTTTTTAAGGAATGCCAATATCAGAACAAGCTGCTAACCACAGTTTTAAAACCACATAATTTACAAAGTGATGTAACATGAATTCCACCTGAGTTCAGATTTGCAACATACAGAAAGACTTCTTTCATTGTCTACTTCTAAGGCAATAAAGTGTTTTTATGTTATGATAGTTCTCTACATACACAAGACATCCTAGAAGAAACAGTATAAAACTTATATACACCAAGCTCTGTAACATGCTACTCCATGCTCTGTAATATGTCACCTACTAAGAAATAGGTTTTAGTGGCAAAATACCTGTTGTGAAATGGTGACAGAAAGAGGGTGACAAGAAACAGAGTGAGAGTCAGAATTTCTTCATAATTACTTTCACTGGAAAACATGAAGAGACATCAACAAAGTAATATTGACCACAAATTCACGAATATCACAATATATCACGGTATCACTAACTCAATATCACTATTAGTTTTCCCAGAGAAGTTGTGGATGTCCCATCTCTGGAAGTGTTCAAGACCAGATTGGATGTGGCTTTGAGCAACCTGGTCTAGTGCAGAGTGTTCCTGCTCACGGCAGGGAGGTTGGAAATAGTTATTATCTAAGGTCCCTTCCAGCTCAAACCATTCTATGATTCTGTGATTGTAATTCCCCCCTCATTTTTATTCTCAAGTCCATTCATGTTTTATCACCACAACCCAAAGGAGATGGTATTAAAAAAAACATTTGAGGAGGAAATCAACAGCTCCTAAGCACACGTGGCTAGGTGCTAGGGAAGGGGTATAGTGGCATGAGTCAAGCAGTGGCAGCTTGACAAGTTTTAAAGTATTCTGTTTGGAAAAATGATGTGATGATTTTAGTTTCTGATTATTTCTCTACCCTTAACTTTGCTTCTAACTGATTTCTTTAGTGAATTATTAAGAAAGTTTGCTCAGTGGGTAATTTCGCAATCACAAAACCTCTTGCCTTTCACACGTAGGTAAGATAAGATGCTGTCATTGAGTAATCCTTCATTATATGTAACTGCCACTGCACTTACTGCTATTTGAAATGTGCAAAGGAATGTTTATTACTTGAGTAAAAACAATTCAGCAGAACTAGGCACCACCAAGAAGATGAGACACTTAATTATAAGCAATGTTTTGGATAAAACATAAATTCACCTGCTGATTGCTGTACCATTAACTAAAAGGCATGTCTACCATACAGGGAAGTGATAGGAGCTGAGAGCATTACAGCCCACACAGCCACCATACTTTACTTGTTCTCACATCAAGAAAGGTAAATTGTAACACCCAAAGGTCTCTCTATTCATATGAAAGGTTATTTTTGGCAGGGTCAATTAAACTTCATGAGCATCTTTGCTGCCAGAGCTGACGCACTTCAGATCATGAACTGGTTTATTTCAAGATAATTTAGCTTCCACATACTACACTGCCTTCTGGGATAAGTTATAAAGCAGATAATAATAACAGTCACACATCCTCAGCCTATGCACAGCACTTAGTGAAAATGCCAGCAGGTGGTTACTATAGATACACAAAGCAAACCATTTCCACATCTGAAAAGCACTCAAGCCACAGCCCACTGCAGTAAGGCTGTAATGTGGCTGGTCTGCAAGAGATATGATAGTGGCATGAGTAAAAGGGTGAAAATCACACTCTGCATTAGCACAGGCTTATCCAATATAAACATATCCTCACTGCAGACACACTGCATTCCATTCCTTCAGAATCTGATGGATGCTAGTGTTGCATGAACACTAATAACTTACCACAACTATACACATGCCCAACATCGCTTTCCTCTCTTGGTGACTGATTCAAACTAAGGCAAACTACTGGAACTGAATGTTACATGATGACATAGCACTACCTTGGGTTATTTCTTTGAAAGAGAGGTCTACATCCTTTGCCACTATACAATGGAGTGCTAGAACAGTACCCTGTCAGGACTTCTGTTACACTTCCGTCCACAATGTGGTTTTTACATCATGTCCACTTTGTATCAAACGAGGAAGCATTTCACAGACATTATCACAAAATACAAAGCTAATTTTACAGCTCTTTGTCATCTCTTGTAGTTTCATACTCTGTTTCTTTAAGCTATTCTTCTGAGGAAAACATGTATCGTAGAAATTATGCCAAGAAAATTCCCCTTAGGAAGAGCTTGAAGTAATTTACGGTGTGTGCAAACTATGCTGAATGTTTCTTATGCCCAGGCAAGACAGCTATATTTAAAGAATGTGACAACTGCCTAACTTTCATCAGTATACTCACAACCAACAAGGCCAACCTTAACTGGAAGGCAAAGACATTCTAGGTTTGTAATATTTACCTCTCTAAGTATGAGCTCAGTCAGAAGACCCAGATTTGAACATTTTAAGTTTAAAAAAAGAAAGGAGGGGGAGCAGGGGCAAAATTTCACTGCTAAGAAGTCATCAGGTACCACATTTAAACAGGGTATAAAATAAAAGCTATTATTATTCCTTACTAATTGTTACATTTCTAAATGACTTCAGGATTTTACTGTAAAAGACATGAATAGTGAATTATCTCAGGTTGAAATGTAATATAAACAGGAGCATATCAGAATATTTTGTAATTCCAAATTCCTAAACTACACAGTAACTCCTTATTTTTCTTTCATCCTTTCACCTCTAGAGTTCTGTAAAGCCTCTTCAGAAATAGTTTTGTGACTGTAATTATTCTGTTTGTTGAAGAAAACTGTTCAGTCATTAACAGCTGGTTTTGTTGAGGTACCACTGACAACATGACATTTGACACTAGAGAATAACTCTAAGTTTAAACCTCACTGTGAAAGAAAAGTGGTTGCAGATACAGGAACTATAAATAGGACAGACAAATGATTAATAATTAATTAGGATAATAAAATTATCTAAGTGACACAGACCATTTAGCAGTCAGTTAAATTAATGATATTTATCACAGAGGTATCACTCTCCATAGAATTAGCTGATCATTTTTGATTAACCAGACATAGCATCAATGAAATACTACAATAATGCACAAATAGCTCTTAAAATTTATATTAGAAAGTTTTGCCAGATAAAATAAATAGGTTCTACACTATTAATCTGTACATAGTTCTTAAAATTGGTATTAAAAAGTTATGCCACTGCTATGTTTGCCATAGTGTTCTAAGTGCCTTCTGTAACAGGCAAAGAAATTCATAGTTTAATTTAATAGTGTAGCATGCCCTGAGGAGAGAAAAAGTATTTTCAGTAAAGAGAAAACATCTGCAAAGACACTTATTTATAGAGGCATGTGATAAACAGACTCATGTGCTCATTATGTTAAAAAAATCCAAACATTCTTTCCTGATGAATTAACAAAGCTACCATGTAACTTAATAAACCTGTATTTCAAGATTTCTTATTTATGTATTTGTTTGGCTTTGCTTTCCTTTTATGTATCAGCCTTCTCAGTACTGTAACACAGTTCACTATTCTGGTCTGAAAAGCAGACAGACATGTTCTGAATTTCCAGCACAAGTAAATTAAGCTTTGTTAACAAGTAGACATTCTTATGTATAGCACTTTTAAATCACAGATTACAAAGGTTATCATGAGGATAATCTAGGTTGTCAGAACATGGAGGATCAACAAATTAATTATTTTTTATTTTTTGTATTATTTAATTTTGATTTTGCGAGTATCATGGCTGAGATCCAGTTCTCCTACTTTGAAAGCTATTCTGAGTCAACAACACAGTAGACATTTTGGAGAAGTTACAACAAACTAAACATATGAATTCTTATTACTGCATTTTATACCTTATGGAAGGTTCTGCTTCAAATTTTTTTTTTTTACCAGAAGTTATTTCAGAAGATGACTTGCAAAACCAGAGTAACTAGTGAAATATTATTTTTCCTCTAGCTTTTTTGGACATTGAATATGCTGTCACAAGGCAAGTGGCTAAGCAACAACTATCAGGGTTGTGCATGTTTGCAGATATAACAGTTTGAGTTATAGGCTGTAAAAAAATAGAAGAATTAAATAAAAATTAAGGTAGAAAATTTTTTTGTCAAAAGAAAAGGAAAAAATTTCTCCATGTTTGGACTTCTGCTAAGGGACAGTTGCTCAAAGAACACAATTGCAATTCTCGTCCTAGGATGTTTACAGCTCCAAAGCTGAGTTCCAGCAGAGCACAGCCCTGTATGGCAGAGAGGGGAACTGCAGGGCCCAAAGACCCCATTGTGTCTTCCATGACTGTACAGCACTGAGTTACTGTGTGTGGGCTCCTGCTCATCTCCCAGGTTGAACAAAGAATGGGAACCACGTGTTACACAACCCCCAGTTCTTTAGACACGTTCCTCCTTCAGCCACACCAGATCCTTGGTGAATGCAGATCACCCAGCAGGGAAGTAAGGCAAGCTTGGTGGGACAAATATTATCTTCTATCTGACATAGCTGGGGGAAAAAAAGTTTAGGGTACACCATTATTTGTTGTGGTCTGAAAGGATGAATCAATATTTGAACAAATCCCAGTTTATTTTACTTAATTTTTAAAATTGCATGATTTGAAAGAAAAATGTGATTCCCCTACAGCAAAGGAGAGCTAATGAGGTAATTAATATGGCAAAGAATGACACAGAGAAATAGAACTGCTATGGGTAATATTAGAGATTCTTGTGAAAGACAAACAAAGAAATGATGTGGAAATGATTAAAGATGTTTAAAAAAAAATAAACAGTTTTAAATAGCCATCATGGAATTCAAATGTTGTGAGACACAAAAAATTATTACTGTTTCCAAGAAAATATCAAGAGAAATAATTTCCTTGCTAATTCCATTCCAGATGAAAGAGTGATATATTAATACTGAAGAACTGTACAATAACTGAGCCCTGAAACCACTCAGTAAATCATTTAACAGAGTTTGGCAAATAGTATCAGGAAATGCTTAAAACAAGTCTCTCCCCTTCAAGACCCATATCACTGCATATGAGTCTGAGGTACTAAAAATTTCTTTGTGTTAGCTTTATTTATTATAAAGGAGAACTATTATTTTGTTTAGTTTCAAGTTCCTAAAACTTTTTCTAGATTTTAAATTTATATCATGTAATATTCTTGTTTTCTTATTTATTTTTCCCAGAGTTAAACAGTTGATCACATACCCAACTTCAGGAGCTGGCATATAAACACAAGGTGCAGCAGGAAGTGACATTAAGTAGCTCATTAGGTAATCTCTGGTCCTCTACTTTATCAGGGCCAGATATTTCAACTAAAAGAATATTTCAGAAACTTAAGGATAAATTGAGATTCTTGTCCTAACAACTTCAGTAAGTCTAATGAGTTCTTTGCAGAGATGCCCATTTCAATGTCAAGAATCTCATGCAAAGGTGCATTTTTCATCTCTCAGATCTTTGCACTGCATTATCAACGAGGCATTGTGCTTTACTTCTTGTCATAAAAAATCATGATGCATACATACAGCAGTGACATATAGCAGTTTATCACAAAGGGTGGGGGGAAATCTCAAGTGCATCATAAATTAATCAGTATATAGTCTTGAGGTGAAAGGTACATACAGAATGCAACATAAATACACATCTTAAAGGAATAATAAAAAGAAGTGTAACTTTTTGTCAACAGCTTACAATATGTACTGTTTACAAGTATAATCCAATCCTAGCTGGATCTTCAAAGACTGAGGTCATTGGCACAAGCAAAATTCCAGAAAGTTCTTTTGCACTACTCCTGAAAGCTGTATAATGTAAATATTCTTCATGGTAAATCTTACTTTTATTGCTCTGTAATGGCAGCATTTTTCAATGTTGCCCTTACCAGTGCTAAGATCATTTGATATCCTCTAGGTTAGAAAACATTCAGTACTAAACAGTGCTGTATGAGAAGCACCAAACAGCACCATGCCCAGCAAAGACAACTGTCAAACTGTCAACACTGCTGCCCTTATATACTCATCTTACAGTGTGAAGTCTGACTGCATTTATATTCTGTTGCTGTAAATTAGTTTTCTCTAATCAATATGAGAAGCTGAAGTTTTTTTATGACTTTTCTCTTTTCACTGAGCTTTGCTCAGGCAGCCACTACTACCATTATTCCATAGAAAGCACATTATCATTGAATAAGAATGAGCTGCCAGAAATTGTGGATTTGCACAGAGGCTTTGGGAAATCTGTTAGTAGGCTTAATTGTACATAAGACAGACTGCACAAAGAAACACCACTCAATGAGCCAAAACTTAAGATCTTAAAAGTCGCTACATTTAAGCTAGCAAATACTTTTTGAGAATCTAGATCTCTAGGTTTTCTTAATATGAAAACCTTATCTGAGGGATAGTTTAGCTATGATAACTGTTTCATTCTGGAAAAAAAAAAAAAGAAGTTTGTTTTATAAAAGTTAGGTAATGTTTAAAAAGAGTTCTTTCTACAAGTACAGAATACATATTTGTATTATTTCAACAGACAGTAAACCAAAATTTTTACTTTCCTTTCTGAAATCAGGTTAGATGTGCTGGAAGGCTCTTGTGAAACACTCAGAGAATACCACAACATCTTAATTTGTCTTTTTATTCTCTTCTAGTTCACTGAAATGCTCCTGCATACAAGTCTCTTATTTGCCATTATTCTTTTCTTTCATATACATTTTCAGCTTGTACATCTCTCTGTAACTGAGTCAGATGGTTGTAAGTACATTAGTAAGTAATGTGATAGTGATGGACTCAGCTGCGTTTTATAAGCCCCTGGAAAGCTGTGGAGTTTTCATGACCTGACACTCATCACAAACCCACACTTCTTTTGGCATTAGTTTTCTTACCAGAAGTTGTCGGATAGGATTTCAACTGGCAGAGTGAATTCACACTGCAAACATCACCCTGAAATTTGTGCTGGTAGTTTGCATGTAATATGTGCTGGAATAGACAGTATTTGTGTGGTGAAAACAGTTTACTCATTTGGCACAAAAAGATGTGATAATGCCATTCATCAGGAAAACATACAGATGGCTGTTGGATTGTTCATATTCTATATTCTCTCTCTCTCTCAAGTAAAGTTGTCTTGTTTGGTTTTCATGATGATTCATCTGATGCTGCCTGGTAGGCAACTCTAGTGTTAAAAGCCCTGTGGGGACAGAGAACACAGCCTGGCAGGCATTATAGGAGTTCTCTGATGTCCAAATTCACACTTTCAGTAAAAACTAACAGCTTTCCAAATGCATTCTTGTCTATTCTAACTTCCTTTTCTGAGATCTGACATCTTTCAGCCTGTTGTCATATGGAAACATTTTATGTTTCTGCTTGAACATCAGCTCATAAATCTCTTTCAAAAGAAGCATCATTCTGAAGACATTTCTTGAATTCACTGTCTCTACTTTCGTTTTGTGTATGTTCAGTATGTGATCAAGAAAATCTGTAAGACTGACTGACAGACTGACAAATTCTACCTAATTAGTACTCAACAGATTTAGTCAGTCATCTTCAGCCCTTCAAGCAATGTTCTGCCAGTGTAAGGTCTTCCTTCTCTCCTAAATACCTGAAGATTTGCCTGAGTCTGAGATAATTATTCAGTGGTATTATGCCTCTCAACAAGTTTAAAGACAAATCAAACCTGAAGTGGAAAAGTGGTGTGATATAAACTGCACAAAAACTAGGCATGATATAAAGAAAAAAAGTGGATATGCAAGCAAAATAACAGTATGGGGAAAAAATTGCATTCTGAATGCTATTTTTGGGGGAAAAAATACTTAGAAAAATTATTACATGTTAAAAAAACCTACCAAACAATACAAATAAATTATTCATTTAAGACAGATTGCCTTCAGAAGCAGGTTATTGTAACCTGCACTACTAGACAAAATGTGAGTTTTTCTTTTAAAAAAACCTACTTTTTTCTCTCAGTTCCAATTAGTACTTTTTTTTCATGAAACAGAAACAGTAACAAAATTATTTTAATACACTGCCATACAACATCTAGATAACACATCTACCAACCACACCCACCAACACACACTGTGTTTTTCAATGTCATATACACAAATACATTTGTTATGGTTATATCAGAAATCAAGCTACAAAATGGCTTGCCCATTACAGTACAGGGGATCTACAAGAAAGGCAGGAATAAAATTCAGTTCTTGGAAGTCCCTGTTTTAACCACACCATCCCCTTTAAGAATTCTCTGTAGTAAAAAATATTAATACATATTTTTATTTTCTTTTTTAAAAGGAAGTCTAACATAGGAGCAAACAATGCTGAGTTGTGAAGTGCTTTCAGATTCGTGCTTGCCTAAATGTGAACAGAAGTTACCCTATAAGTTTTAGAAATACTTGGCTAGACACCAACCACTGTACTTACATAAGGCCATATAATCACCTGACACTTGTAGCTGCCTCACTGATTTTCCAAGAATTTTAATCCTCTTTTCCTGAAACTATCCCTTTAGTGAGAAAATACATTTATTCTATTCCTTATATGCTTGCTTTGCAAACAGTTTCATTTATCAAATAGGACAATAATATTTTCCACTTACAAACATAAGGAATCAAGAGATTTCTTTGTACAGCAAAGTACAGTGTCTTGTCACAAACAAGGGCCCATTCCTCAACTGTGCACACCCAAGCTGCTTCTACACATTTAAAAGCCTTTCTACAGAATAATGAAGCTTCCCAGCTGTTCTCTTCTGCCAAGCAGCCAGACCATAATGTCAGCAAGTACCACATACACAGTGGGTGCAGCTATTAGTGCACTGTGCAAAGAGCAGACCAGAGATTGCTGCTTGATGGTTGGAGGCAGATGTAGCCTGAACATCCTATTACAGAGGTTTTGGTTTTACAGGCTGTTTAAATATATAACTAACCTATTCATTTTGCTTTAGTTTCTATTTTCTATTAGATATAACATGTGACATATAAACCTCCTTGTCCCATTAAGCCAATGGAAGTTTTAACTGTAAATTTCAAAGAAACCAAAGTCTGTCTCTTTATTGTTTAAAATAAAACAATTGTTTCTGACTACTGACTATAAAACTGGAGCTATTCATTAACAATTATTTTTGTATCTGGTGTTTTTGCATGTGTAATTTACACTTACATCTTGTGTAATAATTGAAGGTTCTAAAGTGACAACAGAATGTATTAAGAAGTGTATGAACCATAAATTGCAGGAAGTCAGAACAATACTCCAGGGAATTACCTTCACTTTAGAAAGGATTATTGCATCCTTTTCTTACAACAGAATAACAGACTGGTTGAGATTTTACTGCTGGAGGTCTTTGGGCCACCTTCTGATCAAAGGAGACTGAACTAGAGCAAGCTCTTCAGGCAACATCCACTCAGGTTTTTAGTATTTCCAAGAATGAAGACTCCACAAGCTCTCTGGGCAACCTGTTCCAGAGCTTGACAACCCCCATGGTTAAAAACATTATTCCTATTTTTTATTTCAGTTTGTGCTCATTGCCTGTTGTTTTGTTAATTCTTGGCAGTGGTGTCACCTTGAAGTTGTGTGTATATATATATATTGGTGGAATATTTGGAAATGTCCACCGTTGCAAAACCACCAGCACAACTCCACTTCTGCTGTACAAAAGGTCACTCAAAACATCATTCACTGTCAACAACTAGTTTGTCAAAGCAAATTTAAATTCCCACCATACTCCTACACAAGCACTTCCTACTATTACTCCTGCAAGGGCTTTTTTTTTCCCCTAAAAAACATCTCTCATAACACTTCTATACTGTCTGAGGTTCCAGAAACCAGAAAGGGCTTGTCATACAAGAGGGGTAGAGGGTGGGTGATGAAATAAGCTCTGCCTAGAAATTCAGAGAAAATTCTTAGAAAACAAGTATTACTTCTGTGGCTGCCTGATACATAAAGTAGGAGGAAAAGGAGGAGAGCATGAAACCAATGGCTGGGAAGAACCACTGACAACTCTGCAGAAACTGCCATTCTGTGATTTCCAACACCTTCCTCCCTCAACATCAGCAAAGCAGCAAAACGAAAGTACCACAGACCGTACACTGTGCTGCAGCTCTGGCACAGATTGAACAGAAAGTGGCTGCTCCAAGTAGCCACAGGCATCTGCTTCCTTTGTCTAAAGACAGATCTCCATGGAAATTTTTCTAGAGTGAAACGGACTGGTAGTTTGTGGCTATACCAGGCATTTTACTGCCCTAACACTTGTGCAGATACACTGATTAAGACAAGAGCAAAAGGCACAAAACAGTGCACATGGATTTTATTGCACCTTGACCCATTGTGCTCTGACACAACACAACTGGAAGCCACCAAAGGATGTGTTAAGCAACTTTTCTATCTGACCAGTCAGAAGCCACTCTGCCAGTTCCTCTCATGCCACCCAAGCTGACACCCTTTGCAGCTACGAATGCCACTCTCACACAATCAGACCAGGTTTCCCTATTGGCTCAACTCCAGGTTTTCCAAAGCAGAGTCTCAGACGTCTGGATCCCTCAAATATTTTAATCGTGGTGCAGCAACAGAATAACAGCTCAAGTCGGTGCTGCCAAGAAGAGGCTCCACAAACAAAAACCCTAGGATTTTCTACCCTCACTGTCAAAGCACATGAAGACCTGGAGATCCTCATCTCCTGCCGTGTCTCTGAGTGTCCGGTCCCCTGGCTGGCACCACAGGTCCCTGTGCCTTATGCTGTGCAAAGGTTGGTTCCAGTTCACAGCCTCTTGTCTGGGGCTCTCACCCAGTGCTGAACCTGGAGCTGGCACTGCAGCTGCTCATGGAGCTACCAGCACTGAGAGTATTCCATTCCTCAAGAGCCAGAGTAAATCAGGCCAGGAGCCAGCTGCCTAAAAGCACATACAAGGCAGGAATACTTCTCTGTGCGACCATAAGCGAGTCCACATTCTTGCCCAACACCTGAAACATCCACCACCTCTAATATGCTAATAAAGCTCAAAGCTTTGGTGGCCCAGAACTCAGATGCCTTCCATGAGGATTATGCAGATCAAGAATGGGAACTGTACTGTGGGATTCACGAAATTCAAAATCTAAGGACAAACCAAAATAAAGTTAATAAGAAGTTGCAGTTATTTAGTAAAATTCCTATTAAACTGAAACAGTTATGCATAATAGAATGAAAATAGTTAAAAAAAGTAATCTGTTGCTCCCTGGCCCTATAAATTATTTATTCTTTCTGCTGTGTTCAACAACTATACTTTTCCACTGAAAACCTCAATGTAAAATGCAGTTTTTAAAGCTTTACAGCCAAACTTTTCATACTAAATAATTACTTGAAAGGTTGGCAGAAATCGCTATTTTTCTTGACTTCCCTAAAAGTGCAGTTCTTTTGCAATCAAATGTATATTGCTTCTGGGATGCATTACGTATGACTGAAGTAATTAAAGATTGTTTACAATGTTAGACCATTAGTTTTGTGCAAATAGAGCTGACTTTAGTTTCTTGCTTGAAAGATTCTTTGACAAATAATGTAATTGTTAACTGCCAGTTTTCTAGTGGGAAAACTAAACATCATTTCAGACTATGATTTTTTTTCTCCATCTCATCTGAAACATTGTTCCCAACCAGTTTATTAAATGGTGAATAAATATATCTCCAACTCAACACATTAACTAAGTTAAGCAGGAATTCAAAATTCCTTTCTTCTAAGGGCCAAGACTGCAGGAAAACATCTGCCTGGAGATATGTGAATTTTCTTCTTCATCATGAGAAACACATTCTGGCCAGAGAATTGAGCTTGTAAAGCAAAACAGGCACATTGAACCCTTCTAAAATTCCTGAATGGTACCACCCCAAAACACAGAACACTGAGAGTTTACATGAAATAAAGCATATTATGTCCGTTGTTCTTAAAGAAATAAAAATAATTTCAAATTTTTAATAATCCAAGATGTGGTATTTGTTTGTCTGTCTGTACCTTGACTGAGGGGGCAATAATTAAAAAAATAACTTTTATTGTATCTGAAATGTAAGAAAATCAGAAATTGGATGCTGCCTTGGAAAAGGACTTCTTAATCTCATTCAGCACTATCTAACACCTTCCATGGTAACAGTGGAATTTTTAATAATCATCATGATTTTGCTTCACAGTTTTTAATTGCCTTTGAGCATCTCCACAGACTTTTTTGGTAAGGCCTGATCCTAACTCCAGGAGCCAAGCAGTGGAACTACAAGATGGCATCTCCACTGCAGGAGAAATAGCAGTGTCTTCTCAAAGCATTTAAAGCAGGAATACAGGCGAGCACAGGTAATACTAATGACACTAACACTGCTTGCTTTGGAGGGAAGCTCATGCACTTTATAAAGTGCAGAAGATCCTTTCCTTTTCTATATCCTCTACTATGCAGTGGTGATCCTGACCAGAAGACCACAGTACACCAAGGAGGAGTGACCCCCACAGCAGGGAAGCAAAGCAGCTCCACCAGCCCCGTGCTGCACGTCCAGCCTGGCTTCAAGCCCGCTTTGGGCAGCACATGCCCTTGGGCTGCAGGGCAAACCCAACCAGCTCACTGCAACCAGCAGCTCCCACTTGGTGCCAGTGACTCTACCTGCATGTCCTTCCCCTGATCTAAAAGCACAGCAAGCAGTTTTGAAGTGAATATCTCTTCTGGTACACAATACAAATTGTCAATCAATCAATCAAGCTGTTGACTTGTTAAGAAATTTTTGGAACGCAGAAAAGCACACTGCACCACTTTTACAACAGAAGGGGCAAAGTAATTTTTTTTTTTAAAGATTTAAAGCACTTATAAAACTCTCTTTATTTAAAACCGCTTTTTTTTCCCCCAGAAAATGCTAAAAGAAGCCAACAAAAATGCAATTAAAAAAAAAAAACTTAGATATTTAATATGTAAATATTTTGTTCACGAGTACATACATATATTTTGGTGTATATATTTTATTTTAATAGAATAATAATATGAGAATTGTAGGAATAAGATATGCAGTAGAAGCAATAGCAGAAGAGAAGGTATAACCCAATATTCTGAAAACTCAAATTAAAAAAAAAAAAATCAAGTAACTCAAACTTCTAAGACAACAACACTGTAGAAGTCCTTACTTCAAAACAACAATCAATCCAGCTACAGGCATTGTTATTTCCTATGTAAATCACCTTAAAATTATAATTTCAAAGCGAGATTTCTTAATATAGTCATTCCACAGAGAAACTGTTATTTGCAGTAAGAATTGATAAAGTCATTATGTCTTCCTATTGAGATCTACATTAAGGAGGTCATCGCTGCAAAATGAAGCAGTACCAAGACTGAAGACTTGCTTCAGATTTACAGATGCATATTATCACTCATATGCTTCTGTTTGGGCCAGGAAACAAGGATCAGAGGTTGTTTACAGTTAATACTGTGCTCCCAAAAAGGTACTGAAAACACAGGGAAATCTGAGCTATGGTACAATCTGAACACAACCTGTATTTTTCTTTAAGTGACACCAGAAAGTAGGAAAGCAGTTACATCCATGACTTGCCAACTTTACACCACGGGAAAAGAGGTGATTTCAAGGAAAAAAGCTCAGCCCCATTAGTGCAAATATACTCAGTCCCATTATGTAAATATACATGGAGGATGTCTTTGAAAAATACACCTTCCATTTTGCTTCTTCCTTCCCAACAATTACTTATTCTACCCGAACGTCCCTCTACAAATACCCATTATTTTTTTTACAACGTAAATCTTCTACAATGAGAAAGACCTGGATAAAAAAAGACTATAGGCTGATGCCTTCTTTGCTTCTCATTCTTGACAGGCAAGCTCTGCTATGCTGTAATTTATCAGCAAATAGCTTATTCAGAAACCTTTCATTCTGATGTATTACTGTTTACTTTACCAGAACAGTTTACTTAGCTACTATGTCTAAGATATGGCTCAGCCCTGCAATCATTATAACCTGCTTTTAAGCCTAAAATCAATTACTGACCTAACTATTAATTTTGTTAATGAGGTTGCAGAACTCAAAAATTCTGGGAGACTGTTACCCCCAGGAATTAGTTCTGAAAACACCAGAGTTTTCTGCTCACCATTTTTATTAAGGTGATCCAAGTACCAAGAAAAAGAACCTCTGAGGACGTTTTTTTTAATGAATCACTGAATCATCCAGGTTGGAAAAGACCTCCAAGATCATCAAGTCCAACCTTTGACTGATCACCACCTTGTCAACTATATCATGGCACTAAGTGCCACATCCAGTCGTTTGCTGAACACTTCATTTCCATGGATGGTGACTTCACTGCCTCCCTCAGCAGTCCATTCCAATATTTAAAAACTATAAAGAAAAACACATTGCAACTTCTATTTCTATAATTAATAAAAAATATCTACATCTAGTCTACATAGTTAACTTCTGGCTTAAATTTATGGTCAGGAGTTGAGGTGTTAAATCAGTACCAGCAGGAGAATGAAATATTACAGGAACCATGAAACTTGACAGAGTGAGCCATACATCAAATCTCCACAGCTGAGAGCCCCAGTACACAAACCAAGTACTTTGTAAAAAGAAGGCCCTACCATATGTCACAAAGAAAAATGATGGCAACACCTTGTTAGGTTTGCAGCTCTCCAGTGCAGGGCAAGCACAAACTGGGAGTAAGGCAAGGCTCTGAAGTGATCTACCGATACCAGCATAGCCAAACACAAATGTAAAACAGATCCAGCATGTCAGCAAACCCAAGACAAAGAGCAGGATAAGCTGTTCACCTAAAAAAATGGTGATTTTTTTTTTTTTTTACTAGAGGTAGAAATATGAAGATAAATAAAATACATGATTTTAAAAATACTCTCATATGCATGGGCTCATCACAGTCTTTCAGCCCTTGTGAAACCCTTCCTGGACAATCAGAAATTGAGGGGTGCAAATCATTAAAAAAGATCCCTAAAATGTAATAGCTAAATATAGTATGATAAGGACAGAACACATCACATAGAATCCTTTTGGGATGTGCTACTTACCACAGAGCTCCTGTGAGTAAGTGTGGTCAGCCTAGACTCAGTGTGACTGAAACTTGTTACAACTGCATGGACAAATTATGTTCAAAATATGTCTGAGCTTAAAAAAAATAATTAAAAATGTTGCATTGCATTTTCAGGAATGGAAAAAAAAGAAAAATTAAATGAAGTCTTCTTTGTCTCAACGTAGAGTATTTGTGGACAACAGCCAAAGACCAGATACCCAATTACCTTCTTCTATAAACACAATGAAGAAGAAACATAGGTGGGAGAAGCCTGAAACACAATGTTCTTTACACAATCATGCTGAAATGAAGAATTTGTTTGCTTACTTCTCTCCTGTATGATCCCATGCTCCATTGAAAGACATTGGTCTAATGCAGATGAATGGTCTCCCAGTTGAACCCTATCATCTGGTGTCTCTGGCAGAAGTAAAATAAAGCTGTACACTTCCTGCAGCATGTTTGTAGGAGAGGTTGAAAAGATGTGGCTGCGATATCGCAGCCTACAGCACACTATGTACTGCTGGGTGATGCTACAAATGCTCAAGAAGCAAACATGACATAGTAGTAGGTACAAACCAAAGTAGAAAAAGTATATTGGATAGTCAGAATAAACAATAACATTCATTTTGCTGCTAAAAGGTAACCTATTGCCAATAAGGTGTTTTAATTAGATGTCTTCCAACACCCCGATTAAAGTAACTGCTTTTAGTTCAGCTCATGTTCTTCACGTAACACCGTATCTACTAAAGAGTACTAGGTTATAGTGTTTTGAAGAAAAATCATGTATTTCCTATCCTCTTTGATACAACATATTTGCCCAGTGCTCTAAAACCTCTGAAGGAAGGACACCCATTAGACAAGGAAAAAGTGGATATACATGGAAAAACTCTATGGAACCCTATGAATGAGAAATATCTACAACATAAGGAACATTTGCTCCGCTGATCCTAAAGAGCTAACCTAAGAAGAATAAGTAAACATGAATTTTGTAACTTTAACAACCTTTTCAGAATTTTAAAAGATTGCTAATGATTTTATCATTATCTAGATTTATTTAGACTCAGCGATTTATCTAATACTAGCAGCAGTCCAATCCAGTAGTAAAAAATAAAGGACTCTTCCCCCCAGTTACCACTGTAAGTATGCTGCCAGTATTTTCTGATTTCTACATGCATTTCTTAAAATGTATTTTAATTGACTGAAACTCTGAATTTAATTCTGCATTTATTACTGACCACCCAGAAATTAAAGGTTTTTTCCAAGAGGCTAGATATCAAGCATAATAAGCTTTTTTCCTCCATTCTACTTTGGTTGAAGACTTGATTACACAGTACAGACATACTTTTAATACAAATATGATGCAATAACTGTAATTTCCCCCTTTACTTGTATAAGAATGAAGAGCAATAATTATTAAAAATTCAAAGAGACTGCCCCTATTTGGCAGACTATATTCAACACCAAATGTATCTCAATATTATTTATCTCAGAGGACGATCATAAAAAGAAGCAAAACATCCACCTTGATAGCAAGGAATATATTAGAGAATATATATATATATATTTTACCAGGGAATATATTAGAGAATATATAAATAGATCCCAACATAAATTGTTCTCTAAATACCAAGTCAGAATACAGAACACATGTCTAAAATTTTCACCTTTTATTTTGCTATACATTATTTTTAAAACAATCAGCCTGTATGTTTTCTATAGAGTGAATACATAAAAGCTCAGAAAAAAAAATATAAGATATTTGACATTACTGTTGGCCAATAACTTTCCTCTGAAGGAAAACATACTGATAAACGTTAAAAATGCTGACTTGTTTGCTTTTTGCACACTTCCTTATTGAGAAATTTTCATTAAAAAAAAAAAAAAAGCCTTCTTTAACTGAAGCCTTTTTAGTACTTCCTTTGTTATTATTTTGGTTTTTGTTCATTATTCAATTACAGTTCTGCACTAAGAGCTCCTGCAATTTATCTCTTTATATTTAGTACTACACACTTGTAAGTGCATTGCTTTTTGAATAAGTACCATTTATATTAATTGGAGCACATTTTCCAGTGACTATTTAGCTATTTTATAAATCTGTAGATTATATGCATCTCTCCTGACAAGCAACAATGGCTGAAGGAAGGAGTCTGATCAGTCCAAGGTTTCTCTTCCTGAAGGAAAGATAAACATGATTCATATATGGAGCTAAGGTACTTTTTAAAACTGTAATAATTTAAAATAAGACCCTCTTGATCACATTTTTAAGTTTATTGCCTTGCACATGTAGAAACATTCAGCTATACTTTGGAATCTGCAACCACATATTATTGTATATGGGAAAAGAAAAAATAAGATGAACGTGAAAACAGGGAAATGAGTGACTCCACTTATCAGTGTTTCCAGGATAGTCAATTCCACAGTTTCAAAGTATAATTACCAGACTTACCAAACCCCAGAAATGCAGCAGCATTATTGCAATTCCTTAAACTTAAGTCAGGCCACAACACAGATAACACAGTGCGCTTAAAATTCGCAGCTTAGAGTCCTCCTAACTGTAGGATCCAGCTACCATTCTGTTAAAAAAAAAAAAAAAAATATAGAGGAGCAGGGCTTGCAGTATTCTGTTAAATCACAGCCAGGATAACAGAAGGAAATGAGAAAACAAGCGCCTCCTATACAGCAACCCACTGTTGCTGTTTCCCCATTAAACAAAAAAGATGCAAATCAACATAGGGCAGAAAAGTGATCCTACCCAGCAAGAGCTATTGAAAACAAATATGCTGCCCTGTTCCTGTTAAAAGTCATGCCACAATGAAGCAAAGAATTCTGTTGTCTGTAGGAACAGAAACAATGTACAAGAATTATCCTTGTATCAATAATCTAACAGATTGTTAAACAAAAGGTTATTCCATCCTTCATATTAAAAGCCAGCAGCTAGACAAACTTAAGAATTTCAGAATGTGAATCTGTGCCTGGTGTGGCCCAAGTACAATGACAAAATAAAGTCCTTGAACTTTTCAGCTGAGGGCTGTAAATGGCTGAATGTGAAGTAAGTGCCTGAAGTGCTCTAGCTGCTGCACACTGTGTATGAAAGAAAAATCTGAGACACTCTAAAGATACAGATTACAATCCAGGGAGAGCCTTGTGATTTTAGGCACACCTAGGTTAGGCAGCAGCTGTGTGAGCTGACTGCATTTTTTGACTTAGTCACGTGAATTCTCCATAAACCTTACCTTAGATATTTAAGTCCCTTATTGGATCAAGCCAATAACCTCTCTGTCTTTACCTAAGTATTGTAGATCCTATTATGTTTTGCCTCCCTTTTTATTTTTAATGAGATCTTTATCTTTCTAACATGTAGTTAGCTATTTATCCTATGTGTGGTAATTTTTTCTTATACTAGTCCATACATAATTAGTGTGTAATTACATAACATACTATGGGGCTGGTTTCTTTCAAAAGTGTTGAGAACCAATAGCTCAAATTTTCTCAAAGGGAATTAAGAGCCTTTGGAAAATTCACACTGCAGTGTTGTATAGAAATGCTAGAGACAGTGGTAACAGTCTAGCTGTGTTCAGCTCAAATTAAGTGTTGAGACCAAGCTGCAAATGTAGCTTTGTGGCTACTCACAACTAAAAATTACTCAAAGCCAACTTCTGCCTAACACTGTGTTGCACAAACAAGGGTTAGTGTTTGTTTAACTGCAGTGATGCTTTTTTCCATTTGAAAATCTCTCTGCTGAACTATCTCACTTAAGCCCCAAAAGTCTACTAAGCAACACAGAACAAACTGAAACAAAACAAAACCAAGTTGGTTTTGAGCATTATTTCTTAGCCAGGGCTGAAGTGACTCAAACATCAAGCATCAATTTTAATGACTTTTAACTACTTTAGGACAAAATAAATACCATAAAGCTGAGGCAAAATATTTTTATTCATGGATGAAAAAGTAAAGAAGCTTTTCTAAACAGATCTGCTTTTTAGAAGCTGGAAATTACTGTGAATTCTCAAGAAAAACCTTCTTTTCTCTAATGGGTATATATCATTATTAATTTTGCATATAATGTTTTTATGTGAGGAGGGCTGGAAGCCAGGTCCCAGTTGCTTATTCAATAGGAATTTGGAAGTTTTTTAACTGCAGCTACAGACACATGGCAGGAGCCTATTGCTGTGGAGCCAGGAGCTGACCTTTGACAAGAAATGGATTTCCCAAAATCAGTTTCTTGTTCCACAACAGGTATTTTACCACATTAGAGGCATGAGGGGACTAGTCTGATGGTAGAGCTATTTGGAAATATACAGAAATCACCAGTGCTATCTTCCTGGATATTTGGAAAATGCTTTTCATGAAAACTTACCCATGTTTTGTCAGATTATCTAAGCAAATACTCTTCTACAAAGCATTTCCTTCCTGACTGATGGGTAAGGGTAATTTTTTTTTTTTTTTTTTTTTTTTAATGTTTCACTGGAAAATTTCAACTAATAGTAATAGAAACTGCAAATTCATTTCACATATGCTACCTTGGTCACCAACTGGCATGGTAAGTAACAATTTATAATGGGAAGCAATCTGAAGCCATTCCCCAGCAGTTAACACATGGAAGGCATGAATATGCATGAACCATTTGCAGGTTACATTGCACACTTTCCTTCTGAAGCGATTACAAAAAATATTATTAGAGAGATGTCAAGTGTCTCAGAGAAGCATTTGGCGCAGACATTTTCACAGGGCTGTTTATACTGGGGTTTTGCCAGTTTCTTGTGTATGGATTTTTAAAAAAAATGATAAAATGGTATTGAACAAAAATTTTATCAGTAGTAACAAGCTTATTTCCCCATGAGAGGATTCAACTTCAGCTCAACTGGTCTTTTTCCATTTAAAGCCATCACCAGAGGTGTTAGCATGGCCTGTTCTGTCCTTCACTGGATCCACCTGAAGTGGAACATGCCCATTTCAGCTAAAGCAGTGAGAATGACAGAACAGCCATTTAGGAGTGAAAAGCAAAAAGTAATGGTTTAAACAGTCACAATCTCTGGGAAGTCCCCGGTGTCATGCATGGTTTGCAGAGGCAGGGCAGCACTCATGAGCACTTCCTCTCTGGAGTGCTACGAGAGGAAGCTCAAGGTTGCTAAACTTGGATTTTGCTACTTTCTCTCCCCATTCAATTTTGGCAACCATAGAAGTAGTGGCTAACACGCCTGTGTATGGTAACATGAGGTGAGTGTCGACATTTTGCTGCACTTACAGCAGCTACCTTCTCTGTCAGTCCTGCCAGTGTGTTGGGTATCCTAACCTGGGCACAGGGTTAGTTAGATGCCTTATTCCTGTTGTCTTGCAAAGGAAAGGTTTCCTATCCTTCCCTCGCACTTCTCCAAAGTCTTCTTCCCTAATCAGTTTGTATTTTTCCCACGGAACTGGGGGACATTTTAACTGGGGTCTTCTTTGACTTTGCAACTGTTCCTTCATCACCCTGCTCAGATGAGACACGCTGAAACATTCACTCTGTAACAATGACTAAGGGGTAAACTCATTAGTTGAAAAGTTTAGGTAGCAGTTTGTCATTTATTCTTCTATTTAATAACTTGTTTCCTACTGATGAACTGTTTTCTGTTGTTCAGACTGAATCTAGTCCCTTGCTATAGCAGCTTGTGTGTCAGGTAATCCCTGTCCTGGCATTAACAAGCACTATTAGACAGTGTGTAAATCCTCCCACTGTTTCTCAGAAACCACCCCATAATCTCACTTCAGATTTTCGTGAGTATTCTCCTAATCTCCAATCCAAATTTCTTTTAGTTATGTACTTAATCTTTGTTCTTATGTGTCAGTTGCTATCTGTTGTCATAAATCACTTATATAGGGCAATCATATCCCCTTTTCATCCTCATTTTGGCAAGACAATGGGGGAGCAAGCATTTCTCCATTTCTCTTGTTGTACAGTACCTCTGCTCCAAATTATCCTTTTCCTCCTTCAGTTAGTTATGCTTCCTCTTTTTTCACAAGTAGCTTGACCAGAACTGTCTTGTTGTGTGACTGTTCACCTGAGTCATGTACAGCACAATGAATAATTCCTTATCTCAACAGTAAAAAAAAAAAAAAAAAGTCTAGACTTGTATCAGTTTTTTTATAGCTTCCTGTTCTTTCTCCTCTTCTATCATTTCAGACTAATAAACTATCAGGATCTAGCAATATTTTTTCTCAATAGATGTATGTGGTTTGACACTTGCATGACTACAATTCTTCCAATTCTACTATCCCAGCAGTCAAGCAGGTCGGTTTCTTTCTGTCTGACATTTTTCTCCTCAGTTTATTGACATCACTCTCTTACTTGCTGCCAAACCAAAAGATCAATTTCCTGCCTTTTTGAGCCAAGGTCACTCATAAAAATATCAAGAAAAATTAGTACCAAAGCTGATCCTCAAAAAATGCATATGAAGTGTGCTTTCAGACAGGAAGCTCTTCCTATCTCATGATCCATTTCCATAGGCATTTAACAGGATCTTTTGGACCTGACAACTTTTTAGCAATTCCATCTTACTTGGTTTCAGCCAAAATTCTCCATGTGGCTCATTATATCATCTGCTTTACTCAAGTCCAAAGAGATGAGAGTCTGAGCACCGCCTGTCTGCAGAATATAATTTCCATTACAAAAACAAAAGCAGAGTTAGTTAGGTTGACTTTAGTCTATGTTAGGTAAATTCAAGGGTTATGGGTTATGGTATTCATGCTAGCTTCATGTCTCCCATTAGTTTTTCACTTGAAAATGCGTTCTACATCCCTAATGTACTATTGAGGTAGCTTAATTGTCTATACATGGTGAATGCCTTTTTCTTCCTTCCTGTAAGCAATACTGTGCTTGCTGATCTACAGTCAGTGTCCCAGATTTTTGAACATCTGAGGGTCATGGCTGTCAGTTCTGTCACGTTTGGAAACTTAGCTCAGCCTCCCCCAGCAGACATTTTATCTCTTTAGATAAAATCTGCCCTAAACTTTCACTCCTTTTATATATTCTAACCCCAGAGGTCAACCTTTGTCATTTGTATTTTTAGGACAAGCGTTGCTGCCATCATCATCATCAAAGTGAGAGAAATCTCATTCAGACAAATCTCAAAAGTGTCACTGGATCTACTGAAAACAAGTAGTCTCCGACTGGAGAAAAAAAAACCCCGTCAGTCCGTAACATTGGTATGTTAAGACTGAAAATTGTGGAGATGGGAGGAGACTTCCCAGCACCACAGACAAACTACCATTCTGGTAACTGGGAAGGAAGAATGGGGACCAGCATCTCCTGGGTCATTACCCCAAGTCCAAAATCACCCAGGGCTCTCTTGACAAAGTGGGCAGACACCTCCAAAACTGTAATTGAATCAAAAATGAGGACATAGAACCAGAGAATCATTTAGGTTGGAAAAGACTTTTGAGATCAAGTCCAACTGTTAACCCAGCACTGCCAAGGCTACCACTAAACCATATCCCTAACTGGCACATCTATATCTTGTTTAGATCCCTCCATAAGATGGTGACTCCACCACTGCTCAGGCCAGCTTGCTCCAATGCTTGACCACCCTTTCAGTGAGGAAAGCTTTCTCTGTAGCAAATTTATACCTCCCATCAGGCAACTTGAGGCCATTTCCTCATTCTATTGCTTATTTCTTGGAGCAGAGACTGACCCCCAAAGCACTGATCAAAATATGAACCCAAACTTGTCCCAGTGCTGAGCCCTGGGGAACCCCACTAGGGATTGGCTGCCACATGGATGTCACACTATTCACCACCACTCTCTGGGCCTGGCCATGCAGATGGCTCTTCAGCCAGGAACAGTGCACCTGTCCAAGCCATGAGCAGCCAGTTTCTCCAGAAGGCTGTTGGAAACAGTGTCAAAGGCTTTACTAAAGTCTAGGCAGTCCAGATTCATAGTCTTTCCCTTATCCACTGGCAATCGCCATATTATTATGCTATGAAGCAGAATTCAGATTTGTTGAAGGGAAATCCCAACAAGCACTTGACTGTTAATTAGCAGTTTATTTAGACAGCTAAATACTGGTTTTGTGCAGCAGAAGTCACTGCATTTAACACATTTCATAAAAATGCTAGAACTCTCGCCTTTGCCAAAAGAAAAAATCTAAAATAAATTTTGTTCACTTAAAATTATTTTTGGAAAGACTAACTGGGATGAACTCTAGTACCCTCAGCTGCTCCTCACAGGACTTACGTCCCAGACCCTTCACCAGCTCTGTTGCCCTACTCTGGACTTGCACCAGCCCCTCAATGTCCTTCTTGTAGCGAGGGGCCCAGAACTGGACACAGCACTCGAGGTGTGGCTGCAGCAGTGCTGAGTACAGGGGGCAATCACTGCCCTGCTCCTGCTGGCCACAGCACTGCTGACAATCTAGCCCTCTTCAGTTCATCATAAAAATAACTTCTGAGACCAAGCTGCAAATGCAGCATTTTGACCACTCCTAACCAAAAAAAAAAAATTATTCAAACCCAACTTCTGCCCACCACTGTGTGTGCTGCACAAACAAGGATTAATGTCTGTTTTACTGCACTGATGCTGAGCATTTTTCCATTTAAAAATCTCTCTGCCAGAACTATCTCACTAAAGCCCCAAAAGTCTACTAAACAACAATGAAAATCTGAAACAAAACAAATCATAGTTGATTCTAAGCATTATTTCTTAACCAGGACTGAAGGAACTCAAACATTATCAGCTAAGGTGCTAAGGTCTTCAAAAGCCACTCAAGAATTTTAAATATGGCTTGATATTTCCTTTTTTGGTTGTTTTGGTTTTTTTTTTCCTAGAAGAAATGGTATTTAATGGTTTCTTGGTAGAAAAAAATAGTTTTCAGGAATATTATGCTTTTCTTTTTTAAGTATGACTCTTATTTGCCTAATCTAATCTTTCTCCAAATCATTTTATTTTGCCTTTGCTACATATATCTTTGCAAAAAGTTACAATAGCTGGGTAACTTGCATCTGCCTTCAAAGAAAAAGAGGAGAAACAGCAAGAAAGTCATTATTTCTCTTAGAATACAACAACATCCTTTGGGTTAACTACTTTTTCTTGGGGCATATGCCAAGGGCCTGTAAAAATGGGGCTTGGCTCCAGATTTCCAGTATGTAGGCATTAATTTTTAGGCCCACTGCCTGTTCCCTTAGCCTGGGTTGGTCTTGCTTTACTTTTTTTATACTGTTTATGCTGTTGATTTCTGAAGACCTTGTATCAGAATCATTGTGCTTAATTTACCTAAAGTGGGGTCAAAAACAAGTTCAACCACTGTTTCATTGCCATCTCATGTCTAATTGGGTTGCACACACTACTCATACAAGGAATCGCTTGGAAAAACATTCAACCAATACCTTAAAAAGCATAAGAAAGGAATTACTTCTACCTCACTACTTGTACTGAAGGCACAGTGCTTTGCAGGTATCTTTCTGAATGAGAACAACTAACTTCCATAACCAGCAGTAAGATACTGCTCTACAGTAGGAAGGGAAAGGATAGTCCCTGAAGTCTTTCTTAGAATGGCCCACATGAACTGTACAATGGCAATGCTTTGTGGTTTTAAAATATCATCTATCTGACCCTACAAGCAGAGGAAAAAAAAAAAAGGGATTTTTGAGCATGCTATTTTAATGGAGTGGTGGTGGAGCTGTGTGTTATCTAATCTTGAAAATGTCTTTTTTTCCTCTCTTACATAACTATCACACAGTGATATGGTAACACAGTGAAAAACTTGGAATTTGAGGGATTTTTTTTTTTCTTAGTTAAATATGCCAAAGGTGGAATAATATACAAAATCAAAGCTGAAACAGTTAACTGTAGTTCAAACATATAAGAATGTAAACACTGGGTAACATCACAGTCTAACTAGGCCCAGTATCATTTCCAACAGGGATAAAAACATAATGTCTAGAGAATAAGGATGAGGTGAATATATAGTCTAGCTTTCTTGTAAATAATCTCCCAGACACCATACATTTCTACAGCTGGTGCAAGCAATACAAAATGTCAAGCTCCATGCCCATCTATTCATCCAACCTACTCCAAATTCCTTGTTTCACTATTTCAGTTTTGAAGAGAAAGATGATGGGAAAAACCTCACTCTTCTGCTCAAGACACTAGCGCTAGCAAAGCCATGAGTATTTTGTTCCTTTACACTGGAAATTATGTAAAATAGCTGATTGCATTGACTGCACTCATAATTGCTTGAATCACTAATGAACTTTTAGTAGAAACACTATGAACTTTTACAGGAATCATTGGAAGCGGTAATGGTGGAAACAGGTTTTCACTTCCACTGATTTAAATTGCTCCATAAGAGGACAGCCATACTATCCTAATTAAAATCCCGCAAACCCTAAAAAAGGACTTTGTCCTGTTTTATTTTTCTTCTGTCTTTTCATGAGTAATCTAATCTGAAATGCAAAATAAACTACTGTTCTCTTTAACAGTACTTCTTTCAGAATTTTACTTTTGTCCAAATAGTCTAAGTCAAATACTTTGTGAGGTGTCAATTCACACTTGACATGTTAACAGGAGAATCCATAATCCATTAAAACCATTCATAATAATTCATAATAACTTACAAAGTCCCACCACAACTCAAGTTCACACTACAGATTATATTTTACTTTGACCTTTAGACTGTCATTTCCTAACTCACCTGATTTTTAAATTAATTACTGTAAGAGGCCATCTTTCCTATCCATGTTTAAAATATACCCACGATCCCCTCATGCTTTAATTACCATAAAATCTTTTTTGACTTTAGGAATTTAAAAGACACTTTAGTGGCAAAGGATGAAGCTTAGAGTAGTTGAGGTCAGACAAAACACCTAGGTGTAAATCCAGATGTATCTGGTTATTTCTAATCATGCCATCTTTGCCTACAGCTCTCTTAACAACCTTCAGCGTCATTTTGCAGCCTGCCATACACAGAATACAGCTGAAGATAAATATAACTTTGTTCCCTTTGTAAGGCCATATATTAAATTTCCTGATGTGCAAGCTTTGCTTGGAAGGTTTTAAAGGTACTATAATATTTATCTCAAACGTCTGGATTTATGACTGACTTCTAACGTTAAAAAAAAAAAAAAAAGGGCACTGTAACAATTATAAATACATAGCACTTATGCAATAGGCTTCAAGCTATCATTAGAGGCTGGCATACACCTGGAAAACCTAAGCATTTCCCCGCTGTGACTACTTTAGGCAAAAGAGAAGCACGAGTGGTGTTTCCCCGCAGAGCCCGCCCCCGTTGCCCACAGAGGGGAGCGCGGCTCGCTGCCCGCCGGGCTGTGACGGCACCGCGGCCGCGCAGCCAGCGCGTCCCACCCGTCCCGCGAGCGCGGGGAACGCTCGCAAAGAGAGGGGGGAAACAAACCCTAAGGACGATGAGCTTTCCCTTAACCTTGTAACTTTTATCTTATCGTGTCCTCCATTAAAAGACTAACACAGAAGGAAAGGGGGCCAGCCCAAGCGGCCCAAGACGAGTGCGAGCAGCAGCCGCAGGGAGGACCGCGGGCACCCGCCGGGTGATGCCTCCGGGGCCACGACAGCTACAGATCCCCGCTCCCCGCTGGAGAACCCTCTCTCCCCGCCCCGGCGGCTCTGTCCCTCTATCCCTGCCTCCCCCACAGCCCTGCTAACGCCCGACCCTCACCACGGCAGCCGCTGCCAGGAGTCAACCCGGAGCCCGGAGGGCTGTCCCTCTTCCCCAGCCAGCCTCCCCCGGGCCGGCCGGGGCGCTCCCCCCTCCCCGGTGCCGGGCGGGCTGCAGGGGTTCCGGGCACGGACGCCCCTGTGGCCGGGCGTTCCCGGACGGGCCCGCCCCGTCCCCCCCACGTGACCCCGCGCCGTTGGCGGCGCGCGCGTGGAGCGGTGTTTTGTAACCTCCCCCCGCCTCCTCCCGCCCCCCGCCCGCGCCGAGCCCGGAGCCCATCCCGGCGTCCGGAGCGGGAGCGCCACACCCCCTCCGCCGCAGCCGCGCAGCCGATGGCAGCGTCCTCTCCCGCCGCCACCGTGGGCTCGGAGCTGCCGCCGGAGCCGGGCGGCAGCGGGGGCCCCGGCGAGGGGGCGGACGAAGAGCGGGAGCTGCTGCTGGCGCGGCTGGTGCCCGCGAGCCGCCTGAAGGAAGCGGTGGGCGCGTCCCTGGCGTCGCTGTGCCTCGGCCCCCTCGGCGGAGCCCAGCGCCTCGGGACCCTCGTGGACTGCCTGGTGCTGAACTACCGCCTGCGGCAGGGGCCGGGCCGGGAGCGCGGGGCCGAGGGGCCGCTGCGCTGCTGCGGCTGCGGGAGGTTCCTGGGCGAGCCGGTGACCGTCCCGTGCGGGCACACCTACTGCCGCCGCTGCCTCCGCAGGGAGCTGCGGGCCCGCTGCCGCCGCTGCCGGGACTGGCTGCTGCCGGCGGGGGGCACCAGCACGGCCGCGGCCCCGCTGCGCACCAGCGTCGTCCTCAACCGGCTGGCGGAGAAGTGGTTCCCGGGCGAGTGCGAGAGAGCGAGGGCTGGGACCCGGCTGGAGGAGCTGCTGGCCCAGGGCCGCTTCCGAGAGGCGCTGGACGCCGTCAACCAGGCTCTGCGAGCAGGTAAGGCTGGGGGGAGAGCTCCCTTCCTCTGCCCGTGCCGCCCGCCGGAGCCGCGCCGTCCCCGCCGCTGCCGCCCGTGTCCCGGCGGGACCGGGACGGGCTAGTAGCCCGGGGAGGCAGGCTCGGGGGACTGGGGGTATGGTGGAGTAGGTGGATGCGCCCTTATCCCCTAGTGCGGGACCGTCAGCGATCGACACGGTCCGGTGAAGAGCGTCCGAAGTTTTCTCGAGTTGGAAGGGATTCGAGGAACCTCTCCATTGGGAGAGCGGAGTGCAGGGGACGTGCAGCTGCTCGGCCCTTGGTTGAGCGCCCAGCCTGGTAGTGGGGTACACCTGCTTGTGCTTACTCCAGAGGTGTGCGGGAGCGTCCCACATGGGCTCCGTCGTGTCTCCTCCCGCACGCTTCTGTGGGACTTGTTTACAGAGGAGTCCGCGGGCTCTCCTTCGTTATGTGTTTGGTAATCGCCGTGCGCGGGCAAAGAGAAATTCCGTTGGTGTATTTAACCTTGTTTCCTGAGAGAGAGACCTATTTTCAGTCCTAAGTGTCACCAAGACAATTCCCAGCAGGCCGGGCCCAGTTGCATAAGCAGACAGGCACGGAGGGGGACAGGTTGTGTAATGGCAGTGACATCATAGGTGGGTGTGGTTGGAGTTTTATATAGTGTTGAAGAGGGTGCAAAGAGGGGAGGTAGAGGCATGCTTTTAGGCTGTCCTCTATCCGATACAATATATGTGTCTGACTGGTACTATGGACTCTTAAGATACACTAATTTTTTCAAAGTTTACTCTTCGTATAGAGAGTCAAATTTGTGTGACCCAAAGAGAGATGGACCCAGCGAGAGATTCCTTTGTTGTTTTAATTTGACTGAATTTTAACACCTGGTGGCATGGGAGACTCTGTTATGATTTACACCAGGATATTTTTTTTCTGTTCAGTAATTTAGAAATTAATATTTTTACTGATGAAGTGTGTTACGTTTATACAGTTGTCTGCAGTGGAGGAAAAAACCCAAAAGGTTGCATAAGTCTAATCCTTCCAATCTGTTCTGAAGAGATACATTAGGTCTAGTTCCAGAATAAACTGGTCTCAATGTAGGTGGGATTAAGTCGAAGATCTATTTTATATGCTTTTTGGCAACCTAATTTTAAGGGGTTTAGTTTTGGCTATCAATTCTATTTTATTTGCCAGGGTGTTTTCAAAGTGTAGGATACGGGACGGATTTTAAATCTTGAAACTATAAGATGCAGACTTCTTCCTGAAGTACAGAAAGTATTGACTCATACAGGTCACAAAGACATATCAGTAGTTTTCAGAGTAAAACTGATGAATCCGGTACTGATCACATATGTTTACTGGGCTCCTGTTTCATGCTTCAAGACTGCTTTGAAAGAATAAAATAGTAAATTAATTGCATGTTTTTTGTTACTATTTCTTTTATGGATTTAGGAATATTATTTAGATATTTATAGGGAAAGAATTTGATTCTTTGATTCTTTTTTATGTGAATTTACATCTTCCATTTTGGCTTCAAAATGGGTTTACAATTTGAGTATACTTACCAGTTGTGATGTGTATTCAAAATTTTATTATTCAGATTTAGTACATGTGCGAGAATTATATGCTAGAAGCTCAGTTTAAGGTCAGTTTTACAATAATTTCCTGTGTCTCCAATCCTGAGAATTATTAACATTCCTCATATTCTGGAAAAGATACTGAAAAAGTTCAGAGTGCAGACATACCTTAAATGTGAATTTAGAGCTGTGGATTCAAAGCTACAAATTGAATGTGATTCCAGGCCAATAGATAAATTAATAACTGCTGGTATACTTTCCATCTTCCTTCAGACCAATAATTTTGAAGACACTTAGAGATGGAAAAGATGTAGCATAAGAAATGTATTAATGTTTAAAATCGTTCATGTTCCATTTCAGCGTTTCTTTACTGCCACTTCATTTGTTTCTTTTTAATGCACATAGTTAAAAAGTTGTGATAAATATTAGTCTGATGTCCTAAATAAGGCATTGATGCTAAACCTCTATTCAAATGGCATATTTTCATAACTTTATTCCATTTCTGAAGCATTTGAAAGAGTTATATTTGCCATTGTGCAAAAGTGACTTTAAAAAACAGTAAGGATTTGGGTTGGACTTGATGATCTTGGAGGTGTCTTCCAACCTAGGCATTCTGTTGAACATTCATATAGTTAGTATATGCCTTGCAGGAGTTGAAATGAAATAGCTTAGTTAAAGGAGGTCTCTTGAATTAAAATGCAAGTGCAGCTTGCCTTTAATCAAGTGTCCTGAAACACACCACTGATGTGTTGAATTTGGTGTGAATATCACTCATTCCTGCCGGAGTGGACCTCAGGAGATCTGTTGAGCAATCAGTCTCCTGTGTAAGTAGAACAAATACAGTGATCAGAGCAGTTTGCTTAAGGTTTTGTACAGCTGGATCATGAAAACCTACAAGCTGACAATTACACAGCCTTTCTGGGCAACCTGCTCAAAGGTTAATTAGCCCCCTAGTGAAAATTTTTTTCCCTTATTTCAAGTCTTAACTGCCACTGTTTTGGTTTATAACCATTGTCCCTTTTGTTTTTTCACTGCATACCTCAGTAGAGTCTTCCAGGTAACCCATTTTTGGATTCTGTTGTGTTCTCCAATGCATTCAGGAATTTTTTTCTGCTAAACAAGCCCAGTTCTTTTGGCTCTTTCTTAAGGGTTGTGTGTTCCAACTCTGATTATTAGGGTGGCCCTGTACTACTTGTTAATAAATACTGTGTCTTAAAGTATTTCTACAGAGTGTTTTTGATGTGCATGTCTTTTATTTTGAAGAATTTACTATATTAAGAACCATATAAAAAGCATGCAGAATCAGATCAGAGGTGGTTCATTTATTGGTATGTTTATACTTACAGTGAGAGTAGATGCTTTGGAAGTAATATAAAACTCAGGAATGCATATTGAATGTGCTTTTGTGTGTACACATTTGTATACTTTCCTATTAATGTAATAATAAAAACTGATGCATACAGTTCTATGCTGCAAATACTTGGTGTGTTTTTAGTTAGTCATTTGTCTTTGAGATGCTAGAAGTGAACGATTTCTGTATTTACAATATATTTGATCACTGAAATTGAAAGTTCAAGAGCTAATTATGTTTCTGTGCTCTTTAATCCAAAGATTCAAAATTAGCTTGCATGCTTTCTTTAGCTGAAAAACATTACTATATGCTGACACATTGCAAAATTGTTTTATCATTGTAACAAAGCCAAGAAATTAAATTGCCATTTTAAAAATTAGATATATAAATTTAGATAGAAACAAAGAATTCTTTAGGTTGGAAAAGACCTCTCAGATCATTAAGTCCAACCTTTAGTCTCACACTGCTAAGTCGATCACTAGACCATATCCCTAAATGCCATATCTACATATCTTTTAAATCCCTCCAGGAATGGTGTCTCCACTGCTGCTGTGGGCAGTCTGTTCCCACTTGTACTAAACATCTGGTGGCACCATTTCCTCTCATTATGTTGCCTGGGAGAAGGGACAGCCAACCCCCACCTGTCTACAACCTCCTTTCAGGTAGTTGTAAAGAGTGAGAAGGTCCCACCTGAGACCTCTTTTCTCCAGGCTAAACT
Organism: Parus major; assembly: GCF_001522545.3. NCBI lineage: Eukaryota > Metazoa > Chordata > Aves > Passeriformes > Paridae > Parus > Parus major. The sequence continues at coordinate 41,572,916 of NC_031771.1, forward strand.
CAACCTTTCTTCATCAGACTTGTGCTCCAGACCCTTCCCCAGCTCTGTTGCCCTTCTCTGGACTTGCTCCAGCCCCTCAATGTCCTTCTTCTTGTGAGGAGCCCAGAACTGGACACGGGATTCAATGTGCAGCCTCCCCAGTGCTGAGTACAGGAGGACAATCCCTGCCCTGCTCCTGCTGGCCACACTATTGCTGACACAGGCCAGGATGCCATTGGCCTTCTTGGCCACCTGGCCACTGCTGGCTCATGTTCAGCTGCTGTCAACCAGCTGCAGCAGCTTTCCAGCCACTTTTACCCCGGCCTGTAGCACTGCAGGGGGTTGTTGTGACTACAGCGCAGGACCCGACGCTTGGCTTTGCTGAACCTTGTACCAATAGCCTTGGCCCATTGATCAAGCCTGTCCAGATCCCCCTGCAGAAGCATCCTACCCTCCAGCAGATCAACACTCCCACCCAACCTGAGTAATTTGTGAACTTTTGGTGCACTTGTCCAGATCGTGGATGAAGATATTAAAAGGACTGGCCTCAATACTAAGCCTTGAGGAACACTACTAGTAATCGTCTACCCTCAGTCTTCTGAATATTCAGACCCAGTGTGTCATATCTATTGTTCATTCAATAGCAGTGTTCAGCAGCAGGGTTGGGATCTCAGCTAAGCTCTGTTTTGTACTAGTTCAGTTAGCATCATGCATTTTTCATGGGGAAAAAAAAAAATAAGTGGATAAAATGCCCACCCGCTGTAGATTTGAACTCACATTTTTATCTTCAAACTACCCCTCATTTTCCCCCTAGGAAAAAAGGCTGGGAGTTCCTCAGGTCATGTTCTGCACTTGAAGTCTGAAACAGATGAGCTTCCTCTGATTCTGTACAAATAGGCAGCTTATCAGAGAACAAAGACCTGCACTTACTGCTGCCTCTGAACAAAGGAGTTTGGTTTGCTGCTAACTCTGTTGGACACCAAAGAGTCAAATACAACATGAAAAGCTGTCTGAAGAGTTTAATCTGAGCTCTCACCTTGCTAGGCTATAGCAGTCACAAAACACAGCCACAGGAAATCAGGCTTCAGAGTTGTTCTGCTTGCAGAATTAGCGTTTTACTCAAAGAGAGTTTCCCAGAGTTTGATTAAAACAAACATTTTATTATGTCAAATGTGAAATTTAAACAAACCAGCTTTGGCAATATTTATGTTTGAGGGGAAACTGTCAACTCAAAGGCAAATCAGGAAGACACCAATTTCAGCTAAATTAATTCTTCTCTGATTTTCTTAACCCTTTCTTTTCCATTAAGATCTTTTTACATGTAGTATTGTGACTCTTAAGTGCAATGCAGTGTGTTGCAATCTATAGGAACATTGACCAGGATGCCTTCTAACTGTAGAAAAGGCTTATGTTGGAAATTTATGAGAATTTATACTAGACATTTAGAATAAACTAAGAAAACGAAATTGAAATTAAAGCCTCCAATAAAGCCTTTTTTGAAACAAAGAACCATTTGATTTTAGTTTTGTTTACAGTTGACCAACCTTTGACTAGTTTATGTGATTAGGTGAAAACCAGGTCTATTTTTAAAAACAATATCAAAACAGTGTTCTGGCATTATTTCCAAGCAGCAAGTGCAGTTAGTTGTGTTACAAAACTGTAGTTTTAGTGGCAAGGAGACGGATATCCTTCCCATTTAGAGGCTGCTGTACTGAAAGCACAAAATGCTATATATATGTTGGACATGGGAGCTTGTCCTTACTGAACACATTTTGCTTTTTTCCCCACTCTAGAAGTTCCACTACAACAACTCCTTACAGCAGGGCTGCTAGCTGGTGCTAAAGGCTTTCTGGAAATGGCTATCAGTTTTTATCACACAGTGATAAAGCCTGGTTCTGGTGCCTCCCAGACAGATGCCACTGTGAAACTGGAACGTCCAGCCATAGTCAGAAGGGGTCAGGCACTAAAAACAAATTGCAGTCTGCAGAAAAACTCGTGTGTTTGAAAGCAAACTTTGTAATACTTAAGACTTTTAATACAAGTGTGGTGAATTCCCAGGTTTCTGTGGTTTTGATTTGATATACCGTAAAGATAAAATTTACTTAGTCCTCAATTTTTGTTGTCCCAGCAGTATGTAGCAGTGCTTTGTGAGCCTCTCTGTTCAATATTTGAAAATAAATTTTCTTGTTGCTGTAAGATACACTAAGATCTAAAATTTGTTCCTTAGCTTACAAGACATGAACCTGGAATTACTGCCACTTTTGTTATCCAAACACTAGGGAGTGAGGGAGAAGGTACTCCACTAATATTAAAGTATTTTAGGAAAAATTGTAATTATGACATATCGCTATGAAAGCAAATTTATTAAAAATGACAAGATTTTGATTTTTAAAAGATTTTACCTAATTTCTGTCTGCAGATTCCAGTGACTTGATGCTAAGAATTTACAGAGCTGAGTCATATGTTGGCCTCCAAGAATATAAAACAGCCATAGAAGATCTAAATTTTGTTATTTCTAAAATGCCAAATTGGCCAGAGGTAAGTTGGTATAAACTCATCATTTTTCAATATTGTGTTTGTAAAATTAATAAATTCCAAATTATACATGCATCAATTTGAAAGCCTAAGCCAGCTACTTTAAATGTTGTGTCTTAAGACATGCAAGATGCTAAAAGTCATCTTTAAAATAGTTGATTCATATGAGACAGGCTTCTCATGAGTATGGCAGGTTAGGGCTGGGTGACAAAGACACTGAGTTGGAATAGCTCATGGTGATATAACCTGTAACAGCTGGAGTTTGAGGCTTGTTTTGTTTAGGTGTTAATTTTTGTTAACAGAGGGACACTTTGCTGTTTTAGCTTGGAAAGATTGTCTTCAAAAAGCCCAAATAAACTCAGTGGGAACAGAGCTTTGTAAATAGTACAGGTGGCCGGGGCGTCTGTGGTCTTCAGAGCACATGTTGCACTGTCTAAACTGAACACAGCAGGAGCAGCAAGATCATTCCACACAAGGGGAGATACCTGCAGTTGTCTTGGTTTCTCCTGTGTTCAGCGATTCCGTGGCTACTGCAAATTCATAAAGCCTCCTGCTTTTCACCTCTCAGTGTTTGTAGTACTGTCTACTTCTTTCTGTATGTTTGGAAAGAAGCATCACTTCACTTAACTGAGCTTGGGTTGATGGATGGACTCCTGTAACAGTCCTTACCTCTGCAGGAAAATAAATTGTCTGTAAGAGGACGACTAGCAAACTTCCCTTCTTCAGAGTTCATCTTAAAGGAAACTGGCCAAATCCATCAAAGAGGATGTGTGTCCTCATCTGACAGTCTTGTTGAACAGATGTTACTCTTCATACTGTCAGTCATTCTGTAGAAACTGCATTCTGGGGTTTGGTAGAGTCTTTTTTGGTTTTGTTTTGGTTTTTGTTTATTTGTTGTTTGTTTTGTTTGGATTTTTTTTTAAGTTTAGCTTCTGGCCCATTATCCAAATTCCTATATACAATTAGATATTGTTGTTTTAACTTTTTTTTTTTTTCATAACTGTTGGTTTTATCTAACTTTAAGTATTTCAGTTACTGTCATTGCAACTTTTTTAAGTTGAGGCACGTTCTTAGTTTTAATGTTATCTACTTTTGAGTAAGTTCATCAAAATCCAGTAGTCTTTCCTCCCTCTTTTTTTTTCTTTCAAGGGAAACAATACACAGACTTTTCTTTTCTTTTTTCCCCAGCTGGTGTCCAGTGTTCAAGCAAAAAATATAGTTGGAAGAAGCCGTTAATTCTGAGAGTGCATTGTTTTGTTTTAAGAATATAGGTTGAGATATATGTAAGGGATGAACAGTTGTGTGAATTGTTTTTTTTGTATTCAGTCTTCTGAAGGCTGGAACCATAAAGCTTTTAATGAAGGGGAGAGCAAAAAAAGTATCCTGTAAGCTGTTGTGTGAGGTTATGTAATAATTTGTATTTCCTGTTCCTCTTCTTCCTCTCCAAAGGCTTACAGAAGAGGGAAATTAAGGGTTGTGAATTCAGCTCTAGTGAGGTTTTCAACCCTTTATATTAGACAGAACAAGTTAACTGGAAGAAGACTGACACCAGCCTATGCCATGACTATTTTCAAACACTGTAGTGGATGTGTGTTAGACCAGGGATATCGATCAGGCACACTGTGCACAGTACAAATTTGTTAAAGCTACATTCTTTCTGTCATGGCAGGTTCTAATTCTAGCATTGTTGCAATGCCTGTAAGATCAGTTCTGCAGTTCTTCCTATTCTCTACAAATGTCTTTGTGGTGTCTGTTTCTCAGGTCTACTTTCAGAAAGGAAAAGTGCTGCAAGACTCTGGCTTTGTAGGTGATGCCTTACAACTGTTTCTACAGTGCTTAGCCCTTGATGAGGACTTTCTTCCAGCCAAGCTAGAAGTAGAAAAGGTAATTTTATTTATGATACTGGATTCCCATCTCTGACTTGATTTTTTTATGAAACTCCCATTATGATAGACTTTGAGCATCTAAAATCTTCATTACATACAGAGAACGTTCAGGTGGCAGATTCCTTTTAAGATACTTCTTAAATCATACTACATTGAAGAGTTAGTCCCAATGTACACATTTTACATACATGTTGAAAAGTACATGTGCATTTGAAGTTACTGAATTAATACGTAGAAAACTGGAAAGCAGGCAACAAGTGAAATTTTCCAAGCTGAAATTCTCGGTGCCCAGAGCACAAGTTTTTTCTGTGATAATAAAAATCCACATTGAAAAGCTGCATAATACTGAATTGATAATGTTTAACACTCTTTGACTTGTAGAAGAAAAGATCTCTAGATCAATTTCTTTTTTAGCAATGTAGGTTTCTGCTTGTTCTCAACTCTGCCTTCACAGTCACTGCTTGAATAAAGATCTGTTCATGACAATAACTTCATGTAGATTACTGTCTTAGTTTTTGATCTGTAAATTTATAATGAAGGTATGTCTGGATTCTTTTTCATTGTTATTGACATTGAGCTGTATTTTCTAGATATTGTGTGATGTTTTGTCACCAGAGAAGCTAGGTGAGAGTCTGAAGGAATCAGCTTGGAATTCTCCCCATATTAGAAATAAACCCTTTATACTTGGATCTGAAGTGACTGCATCTTACTGCAATTTACAGCTTTGTCCTCTGCAGGTAATAAAAACTCTACAGTAACTTCTGTCTCTGACTGATGTGTATACATCAGATGTACTGATACCCTGATTTGTCACACTTTCCAGTGTAAATACTAATTTTATGTAATTGGCTAAATTGGAGGAAAAGAAGCCTGGTCTGGGAGTAATTTATTTTCATTTGTTGTGTTAAAACTCCTCATTCTAGTTCACTAGAATGAGTAATAAATTCATTATTAGAAGGTACTAAAGTTTCATATTAGGGACTTCAAAATAAAGAAAAATACAGTTGGTTTTTTTTGAAGCAGATGAAATATAATTTTTCTTTCATTTGAAGCAGGTGAAGATTTTTGAATTGTTAATTGCAAGCAAATTTGAGTACTGTCTTGACTTAGGAATTTTTCTGGTTAGCTAATGGGTAGCCACTAACTGTGGGTATCAGTTTGGCTTGTACATCTTTGCACAGTCACATCTCACATAGCTAGATCTGTGTTACTTTTAGAATACAGTTTGGTTCATTTTATTGTTACAGAGTTTAGGAGGATCGGATGTACTGGAGCCTGTGAGTGGAAGCTTAAATCGTGCACAGTCTGCCCATGCTCTTAACTCAACAAAAGACCTTACCAAGGAAGATGGCTTAAAGAGAGTGTCTTCTGAACCCCTTCTCTCTGGCCAAGGAAAAGGTGCTTTGTTAAAAAGAAAGCTTTCCTTTTCAGAACAGGATACAGTTGTATGTGAAGATGGAAGAAACAAACACAAAAAGCAAGGAGGTAAACAGTCACTTATTGTGAAATTTAGAGTATTTACTGCCTTGTGACTTTGTTTGAAGAAGTACCTTGTCCTGCTTTTCCTTAGAAAGTACAAAAAGGGACATGACACTGGCTTTTGGAACAATCCCAGGGGATTTGATTGATGTATCAGATTTTGAGTGCTCCCTGTGTATGAGGTAAGATTTTGTCCTTGATTCACTGTTTGTTACACATGCTTGGCTGTGTATCTGTTGCATGTATAAACTGAGGTACTTGTAAGTTGTTAAGAATTCTGATATCAGGCAATAATTTGCAGCTTTTTGCTATCCCTGCACTTAAATGTGTATTTAAATGTCACTTGCTACAGTGCTATATACTGCAGGACTATTTTAATCAAGTTGCCTTTTCAGTTAAACTTGGCAGTGCTAACTGATAACTGTCAAAGGACAGGATCTTTTCTGATTAAATGTTAGGGGTTCTTCAGTCAATAAATACTTTGGGAAGGTTAATGCTTAGAAGCATAGCCTGTGAACCTTGTATTTGTCTGGGAGACACAGATGCTTCAGAATATTAGTCTACTTAAATGTAGCTGATGTTGTATTTGAAAACTTACTGAATAATCCTGATTTTCAGATGAAACACCATAAAATGTATGGTGTATGCTAAACTATTCATAGTTATGTTAATAATTCAATAACTAATAATTAGTAATACTGTTGTTAAAACAGTTTCTCAAAGAATCACCTAATTTTGTGTATTCTGAATCTCTATGTGGGGAGACCAAAATCTTTGTGTATTAGGGTAAATGTTTAATTACTTAGAGTTTTAGAATGTGTTCAGCTTCATCAGAAAACAAAACAGTGAGTGTTGCAGTAAATGAACAAACTGCAATATAGAGGAGAAAGTAGACTAAGGAGACTTGGGACTAATTATTTCTTTACTTTGTTGTAGTCTAACTAGTCTTAAAAATTCAAGAGATTAGTCACTGACATTCTTAGAAAAACACACACTGGCCATGACATCTAACTTATAATAATTTTGTTTCAGGCTATTCTTTGAGCCAGTAACAACCCCTTGTGGACATACTTTTTGCAAAGGTTGCTTGGAACGGTGTTTAGATCATGCTCCACAGTGTCCACTCTGTAAGGAGAGCTTGAAAGAGGTATTGTTTCTCAGTAAAGCTCACAAATACAAATACTGTATAATTTTAAAGGCTGTTTCACTTGAACCCAACAATTTGGATTTGCTTGGGCTATGGATTACTGCTAGAAGGGAAGAGGGTCTCAGGGTCTTCCAGGTTTTATGGTTCTGTGACTGTTTACTTCAGTGGTGTAATTCAATCCTGCGTATTTGTAGACTTCGGTTACTATTCAGTTAGACCTCTCTGTGATTTCTATACACTTGTTGTTATGTCCTGGGAAATCAGTTCTGTCTCTGGTAAGCATAGAAATACAAACTGAGTTAGACATTTAAATTGTCAGACACTAAGAACTTACACAGAGAATCAAATTATCAAATATTAGAGTATCATTAGGTTTTAATTAATGAAACAAAAACTAAAGAGCTATAAGTTTTCATGAGTTCTGTCGCATTTCATAGATTGTATTTTTATAAAAAAGATGCATTTTCTCAAGCCTTTTGTTAAGATACATGAAAATAATATTTTTGTAATTCTTCACAGTACCTTGCAAGTAGAAAATATAGTATCACAGAACTGCTGGAGGAATTAATAATGAAATATTTGTCTGATGAATTATTTGAGAGAAAAAGAATTCATGCTGAAGAAACTGCAGAACACTCCAAGTAAGCTTCCTGTTGTGAAAAAATTGAGAAATTAGCGTGGAAATCCTTTTTAGAAAAGTATTATTTTTATAGTCATTAATCATGGTATATTATGGGTGCAAGAAGGAGTATAAAGCTTGTCCAGGTCCCTCTGGATATCATCCCATTCTTCAGCTGTGTCAACCACACCACTCAGCTTGGGGTTGTCTGTTGTCTGTCACTGATGAAGACATTGAACAGTGCTGGTCCCAATACGGACCCATAAGGGACACTGTTGGTCCCTGGGACTCTGAGCCATTGACCTCTACCCCCTCTGGGTGCAACCATCCAACCCTTAATTATCCATCTAACAGCCCACCCATCAAACCCATCTCTCTCCAGTTTGGAGAGAACACAGAGGGGAACAGTTCACAGAAAAATACAGATGAAATGCTATCTGTAGCCCTTCCCTTGTCACTCCATCATAGAAGGTCACTGGGTTGGTCAGGCTAGGTTGGATGAGGCTCTGAGTAACCTGATTTAGTGGAAGGTGTCCCTGCCTACAGCAGAGGAGTTGGAAGTAGATGATCTTTAAGGTCCCATCCAACCTCAACTGTTCCCTGGTTCTTTGAAACATGTTTCCCTTCCATTCCTCTTTCTGCATGCACTGTCAGGGAGCTTTGGTTTTAGCTTTGCTGCTGTTATTGAAGTTGTCTTGAATTGACTGCAGAGTCTCAGAGAATTGAATTTCTTGCAAAGCAATTCATGATAGGCATTAATCATATACAGATAGATGCAATCAAAAAAAACTGTTGGGATTTTTTGTAAACCTGTTTTTTATCTCACAGAGAGTTCTTAAAATACATAGACTGTTACGTATTGTAGATATGAACATTGGAAAACTGTTTAAAACTAAAGTTCATGCAGCTTATTTAACAGAATCCATCCAGTGGAATTACATTTTATACTCTGAAAGGCATTAAAATTAAATATCTAATTTTAATGATAATTTAATTGTATCTACTATCAGCTATACATACTTGATAAAACAGGATGAAAAAAATACTTTGCTTTTCAGTTATACCTGCTGAGATATAATGCAAGGTTCAGATTATACACTGGGTTGAATCTTATGATCTGGAGTCCCTTCTTGAAAATAATCTAAGTGGTGACCTACCTCCTATGTAGTTACTACTACATCTTTTTACTTACAGGAAAACTGTGTCTCTGAGGGCTTAATTGGTTTCATAGCTCAAAATAAAGCAAAAATGAAAAAGTAGCTGACACCCTCATCCCCAAAACAGAGCCCTTAATTCATGGACTAGATACTCACTACTTAGATAACAGTGAGGCTTACTGTCCAGTTTGTATGCAAATCAGTACATAGGTATTCAGCTACTGTTACTGGTATGTGGGTTTATCATTCATGAAAGTTTATACAACATATTTTGACTTTGAAAAGAGTGCTTTATGACTTCAAACATAGCAGACATATGAAAAAATGTATTGTCTTGGCATAGCTCAATGTTTAGATTTTGAAGGCATGTATTTCTTTTTATGTTCTCTTGAAGCTTGACCAAGAATGTTCCAATGTTTATTTGCACTATGGCATATCCTACTGTGCCTTGCCCTCTACATGTATTTGAGCCAAGATACCGACTCATGATTCGCAGGAGTATGGAAACTGGAACTAAACAGTTTGGAATGTGCATAAGTGATTCTCAAAATGGGTAAGTTTACATCTAAATTCTTCCATCTCTTTTGTAATTTTTTAATTGCAAAAAGCATATTTTCAGAAGTGTATAATTGCATTACTGACAAGGTTTCTTTTTAGTTTTGCAGATTATGGTTGCATGCTGCAAATTAGGAACGTTCATTTTCTACCCGATGGACGGTCTGTTGTTGATACCATTGGTGGGAAGAGATTTAGAGTTTTACGGAGAGGAATGAAAGATGGTTATTGCACTGCAGACATTGAATATTTGGAAGATGTTAAGGTATCCAGAATGCCATCTAAATAACTACTAGTATTAATATATCAAGACTTTTGCTTGATTTATTCTTGAAAGCTCTCTTTCAAATTTTTAGGTTCCTGGAAGCTAGCTTAATTTTTTTATTATTATAAAGCAAATAAGAAAAACATAGTTTTTGTTTCAGCAGTAGTTTGAAGCTGTAACTTTAGAAATATCACAATACTTCTTTACCGTTCAGTCATTACCAGTCAAGGTTACGGAGAGCACAAGAAATGTATCTAAATATAGTTGAGCTTGAGTGTTTTTTGATTTAAGCTTAAACCCCTTAATTGTTTATTTATCACTAATCATATTTTCATAACTTTCCTCCTACAGGTTGCTGATGCAGAAGAGCTAAAGAAATTGAGAGAGCTTCACAATTTCGTTTACAATCAGGCCTGCAGTTGGTTCCAAAACTTAAGAAACAAATTTCGCACTCAAATTCTTCAGCACTTCGGACCAATGCCTGACAGGGAGGAAAATATACAGGTGAGACTTCATTTAATATTCATTATTAGATACTTATTTCTTTTCTAATAAGTAAATATTAAAAAAGTAAATAAGTAAATAAATAAAAACCCTATTACCAACTGCTAAGTATTAAAAGCAAAACTCCCACTTTTTTCTTCATCTTCAAAGACAATAAGGCTTGCACCTTGTTTCTCTTACAATGAACATCAAAAAGCAATTCTGTCAATGGTCAGCAGTTTCTCTAGGAAATGGATGATATGCTGATGTGAAAATAAAACTAGTAAACTGAAAACAGTTTAAGTTCCAGTAACAGTTAAACTGCTAGTTTGTGTAAAGCTGTTAGAATTCCAAGTGAAAAAGCTCTTTTTTCCCTGTGAAAGTGAAGAAGCTGAATCTGCCACATGCAGGCAGTTCTTTGGGAAAGAGGTAATCACAAATAACACTGTCCTCCTTTCTGAGCTAATGTCATAAACTGCTGCACCTGCTAGCATTTGACAAATGTTTCTTAAGAAACTAGTTGCAGCAATCTATTTGATGGTTATTATAAACAATTAATGAAGGTGAGATCCTGAAAGAGTGGAGGCTGTAGAAAAGAAACATTTAAAAATATGCAAGATTTGGTTTTCAAAGCAGAATTTTACGTGAATTGGGATCTTAGGGGAGCTTGTCCCTCACCCATCTGCTACATACTTCTATGAAACTATATTAGCATAGTCCCCCCTAGGGGGGGACTGTAGAGGCTGGTGCATGAAGTCAGAAGTGATTTTAGAACGATTTAATAAAAACAGATTTAAAACAGCATACTAGGCAAGAGGAATATATGTGCAAAACCAGAATAATTACCAGGGTAGCAATACTGTCGGTATGCACCTGAGGTTTAGAATAGGACACAAATGTGTCAGCTGTGTGGTAACAGCTGCAAGTGAGGAAATGTTACTCTGGAGTAAACCACTACTGGTAACATTTTTGCAAATCATTTGAGGTACTTAGTATTCTCTGCAGTGGTAGGACCTCTGCTGTAGAGTATTAAGTCTAGTTCAAGGCCTGACATCTAATGGTTGCTGCTGGTAATTAAAGTGCAGGAAAAAGTTCCAGAGTTTTAACTGCTTAGAGGAAACTTTCTAAGTAGTCCTGCTCTGTCTAGAATGTAGTGAGAAGGGAAGTGGAATTGGGAGGTGACAGAGAAGTCCTTCAAATAAAGGTTAATTAAAATGAAAACTTTAGGCTTCAAGAGTGCTCAAGCCTTAAGAATAGCATGACAAGTATTAGATTTAATTTTTATCAGGGAGGTTTGTCATTGGGTAGCTGTCCTGTACTTAGCCATCTTTTCCCAAGGAACCTGTGAGTTCCCTATGTTGTCTTAAAAATAATTGATTTATAAAGCTTAGTTTAAGTGTACTTTGACTTCTCAGTTGAGGTAAAGAGATCTTTTCAGCACTCTTCTAATCTCATAGATCTGGAATTCTATAGTTAGTATCAAACTTTGAAGTAGTCTTGGCCATTGATGACTTTGTCTTTTGATGTCTCCTTGATAGTCAACCATACAACATTGGTTACTGGTAACCAGCTTATGTTTTATTTCTAGGCAATGCCCAATGGTCCTGCTTGGTGTTGGTGGCTTCTAGCTGTTCTCCCAGTAGACCCCAGATACCAGCTGTCAGTTCTCTCCATGATGTCTTTAAAAGACCGCCTGATAAAAATCCAACATATACTCACCTATTTTTCTAGAGACCAGTCCAAGTGACTAACCGCCTGGGTCTTCCTGAAAAGTTACTCTGTTCTGGTTGTAGTAGCAGCTGGAATTTTTGCTGCCTTTGCACATCTAGCACTGGTTTGAGAAGTGTAATGGAACTGTTTTTTCTCTCCACCCTCCTGGCTTCCTGAACCACATGGTTCATTGGATGCACACTTTCTTCAACTATGAGAGAAGACCACTGACAATTGCACAAAGTCAACCCAGCTAGATATGTTTTCCACGTTATCTACATTAAAATTTGCACTATGTAGAAAAGAACCTTTTTGAGACTTGATCCTTTTAGCAATTGACTTTTCTAAGCTGTGGAAGTGCAGGACTTAAGGCTGACAGTCTAAGTTTACAACATTGAGGAGGTAATAAAGGTTTTGCAAATGTTTGCCTCAAACAACTGTTTTTTTGCTGTTTGCACAAATATTTGAAATATAGTATTGAATGTCACAGTCGGATATTGCTACTCTTGTTTAACTATCTTGACCATGAATATGGCACAGGTTTTTTTTTAAGTTATCTTGTCAATGTATGCATCACAAAACAGGTGACATGAACTGTATGCTGAACTGAGAGCCAACTTTAAGGAACAAATGCAGAAAAAAAGGTACTTCTGTCTAAAAATACTTAAACTGTGAATATGGTTTACATACCTAGACCTGTACATTTTAAAGAGGAAACTGAAATCTAAATGCTAGTACCAGCTACATTTCTACTGGGCTTTTCAGGCTGTTCTTCCAGAGCACACACTTAGTTTGTAGAGCTTAGAAGAAGAAATCTTAGAGTGTGCGTGCGTGTGTCTATCGGGGATTGTGCATCCAGGATTCAAAAGCTTAAAGTTTTATTTGAACTTTTTAAGTTGGTGCAAATGTGAGTTCTATGCCTTATTCATATAAATAGTAGAGCACACTGCAGTGGCAAGGTTAGCATCATGCTGCCAATAGGTACTTTTTGTAATTAAAGGTTTGCATATTTGTGAATATGTCTGATACTGGCTTTCTTGTATGTAAATCATTTGTAAAATATTTCTTAAATCTTGCTTTTGCTAATATATTTAATTTTCAATAAAAGCTAAAAGTTTGTAATATTTTTAACTTTGTCAGAAACTTTAAATCACTCCTTTTCCATATGCTTCCATTCTGGGATCTTAAGTAAATCCAGAAGCTTCTGTTTAACCTACGTTAAGATTGTGAGCACTTCATGATGTAACTGGTATGTTCATAATCTGTTTCTGATTGTAGTACCTGTCTCAGACTGATTACTGGTCAGACAAGTTTTTTTCCTGGTGTCCTGCTATTCTTTCTACTTTTTTTAAAATCAGGTACAAAGTTTGCATTTTGCAAAACTTGAAAGTTGTAGGAAACTGTCCTTGCAGAGCAGTGAGGTGTTTCACTGACTTGCTAGTCAGATAGTCGGGCCTAGTTCTCTTCTGGAGTTGAAGGCTGGAGATTTTGCAGGCAGCCCAAAATCTGCTGGATCATCTTCCAATATCAGTTTCTATCTAGAGTAAATTTCCCCTTTAGGGTATAAGTAAAGTTCTGGGTGAATATTTAGGAAGCTTTATTTGCATAATAAAAGAAGAAGGGGAATCCTCTATTTTTGCACTTCCATATGCTATAACCTTAGAAATGTAATCTTCCTATCGCCATGATCTTTCTTCTTAAGAATGCAGGTGGCAGGACTTTTTTCGCTTGGCAGTGAAAAGTTCCTGTAGCCAGACTTGAAATACCCTAGAAATAAACTAGTGGTAATTTTTTTTAAATTTCTTACCAAAAGCTTGAGTTTGAAATGGAGTATTCCGTAGTCTGCTAAAAGATGTGTCTTTATAAGCTCCCATGACTTGTTAATACAGTAAAAATGCAAGTCCCAATTTGGTTGAAGTGCCCTGTGCATAATGGAGTTTTACTTCTGGAACTGTATAAACTATGTAAGACAGAACTTTACTGAAGAAAAATAACAACAATATAAAAAGCAAATTCACTGTGTTTAACAAATGCTGCATTAAGGCTAATTATAAGTACCACTCTTCAGTAACCATTCTACAGACGTGATTATTATAGGTACTCTTGGGAATGATAGAAAATTGAGATTGGAAAGATTTTTAAGAGGTTTCTCAGATTGGAACTTCAAGTGAATACTTTGTGTACCAGAATGTGTCATTTTGTGGAGTTACAGTGGGGCAGAACAACAAACTCAACCGAACATTTGCAAAGCCCTTTCAGTAAATAGGTTGGAGAGAGTACCATGCTGTACTTTGTACATTGTATTTTGAATTTGGGGAGTACTTTCTTACAGTTATTCTTTAAATTTTCATCCCCTCCTGTTCCTCATCACAGCACGGGTCCTTTAGCTATCAAACAATAAAACAGCAGCTGGCTAAGGACTAAGTTTGATTATCTTATATTGTTACAGTAAGGTTCAAAATCAATGTAATTAAGCCTGAATGGAATGCAAGTTATCTAGAGCAAAAGGGAAAAGGGGAAAGCTCACTTCTTGTCTAGGTAAGGTACAATGATTAGTTTTACATCTGATGATGAGCAACAGTCAACAAAAGAGTCAACCTCTCATTTTCTGTCTGATTTAAGGGAGTCTCCTTTTCTGGGCAGCACTCCTGGACCAGCCAACAAGAGCTACCCTAAATTATTACTGGAGCACTTTATTTATGAGATTGTGCCTTCTTTGTTCAGTCATAAAATTGACAAGTTGATGTAGAATGGTTCTTTGTGTAAGCATGAGAACAAAATTAGATGTGTCTCAAGAGATTGGTGATCCATAAATAGCTATACAGTGAATCGGATTGCGCATATATTAATAAGAGAGAGCTCATAAACTTCAGTGTGATGGGGAGGAGTCACCATACTCAGAAATATTTGCCTGGAAGTGATGTGTGTTTTGGCAAGGACTTCTTCCCAGTTTTGTTAAATTATGGCCAGAGATCTCATTGAAAATCTTAATTTCTGATTAATATTTACCTCCAGCCTTTTACCTAATGTCGTTTCTTGGTTTTGTTTGGTAAATAAGTTGGAAGGATGACTTACATTGGAAATACCTTTTAAAGCATACTGAATACAAACCTGTTCTAGCTATGAAACTGGCCATTTTGTAGATGTTTAGTGTTAGAAAAGGGAAATGATGTAATGGGAAACCAGAGGCTGTGCCAAATTCAGAGAAATACAGTCACTTTGCAATCCATACAAATTCTCTGGAGCTTGGCATCTTAATTCTGTTATATATTTGAGTGAGTGTTGGTTCCTTGTGCTTAAGAGCTTTCTGGTCTGTTAGCTCAAAATGTTTTTATCAGCATAAAGAGCTATAGGAAGGGCTTGGCAAAGTGGGCTTCTCCCTGACAGTGCTATAGGGGAGGGGCAATGCTTCTTTGTTTTTGTTTTCTTCATTCTTTTTTCCCCTCTTACATCAGACCTCACTTGGTTCTGACTGAGGGTTGCTTGTGGGGGCCACATCCCATCCTCTTTCCCCTGCCAGCACATCAGACCCATTCACCAGATGCTCCAGCTGCCTGCTGGATGAAATCCTGGGGTCTGGGAAGCACCAAGTGAACGACAGCCCATTCTTGTCTGTGAAAAGCTCTGTTATTGGAAAAGACTTGAATTTAATGCTTGATATTCACAAGCATCCCTTGAGCTTCTGGCTGCTTGTTTTTGTTACAATTTTTCTGTGAAGATATCCTCCTACTGGTGATGACATCTGTCATCAGGAGGGGAGAGAGAGAGAGAAAAGCTGTTACAGTTCATTCCTTTACCAACTTCTCTGCAAATGCATCTTCACTCCTTCCTAAAGAAGTTTTGAATTTTGCCTCCCACAGGGAACAAGAAGTCTGTCTAAGATCACCATTGCACTCAGGGAATACCCTTCAGGAAGTAAATCTTGTCCTATGGAAAGCTTCCCACTGTAGCTGAACTGACATTTCATAGTCATACAGAAGAAAGATAACAGGAACTGTCTGAGGCCTGCTATGAGACTCCCAAGGCAGAAACCCAAAGCTCTAGAGGCAAGCTCGCTTGCAGTTACTTAAGGAAACAAACTGAGACAGTGTGGGGGAAAAGGGGGGATCAAGATCTTCCCTTCCCACAGATCTCTGCATGCCTGCCGTGGTTAAAACACTCTTCTAAGAACTGAGGGAAAGGTTATGTTTTGTCCTTTCCTCCAGTAGCAAGGGAATCAAATTGCTTATAACCAGGGTGGCTGTTGTAACATGTAGAGTGCATGTCAGGTTTTGTGTGGATAGATGTGCTTTGAAGTCCCCACTGCAACACTAACTTCGTGTATCCTGATAAGGCTGATTAGTAAAAGGCTAGTTTGCCCTGTTACGATCTAAAATGCTTATGCAAAAGTGCAAGAGGAGATGCTTAAGTGGCTTTAGGTCCCTCTCACCCAGGTAGCCATTGCACAGCAACAGTGAGGAGGTTTGAATGCACACATTTAGATCACAAGTGGAAGAGGGATCTGGGACTGCAATACAATTCTAGAGACACTTCAGCTCTGCAGGAAATTCCAGGTTTGTATTGGAGTTTCCTGGTGATTGTTTTTGTTTTTTTCTTTTTAAATTAACCCTTGATGAAACTTCTGTAACTTTGTCCTCTAGTAAATAGTTTGAAACAAGCGTTGAGTGTTCCAACAGCATTTACACTTCATTTTTGCCTGAGCCCATAAAGCCATTGTTCTCACATGTAAGCTTTTGGAAGTTTTGAACAGGAAGTGTCTTCTGAAAATGCACAGGCTATGCCAACTGCCACACAATCCAAATACTGTGCAATCTGATTTTAAAACCTGGCTCAGAATTTCCACCACTATTTCACAATTAAGTTGCAGTGCTAAAGAAATCACTTAGGCTGTAAGAAAAGGTCCAAATGGCCACTCCAGTGGGGGAACAATCATGATTTTTTTTTTTTAGGTATGAATTACTTTAAAATAGGGATGTCTTAATGCTATCCCCAAGAAGTCTGAAGTACATTCTCTCCTAGGCCTTCAATTCACTTTTACAGCTCCCCACAAGCAGCAGATACTAAGAACATACCTTCAGTGTCCTGGACAGATGCATTAACCTTTGAGCTGTGGATGGAGAACAAACCTGTAGGAGCCATAACTGATTTTTCCTCATTTTTACAAAATGAGGGTTTCTTAGGTGTAGCTTTTTTGTGGAAATGAAATTATGTTAGCAAGGCTGAACACCACTCACCTGAAGCATTGCAGGACATAAAAGAAGTTCTGCCCTCAGCACTTCCCTCTGCTAAGTCCAAACAGTTCTTTGCTGATACCTTTAAAGAACATTTACTTTTAAGCAGGTAACTGCTAACTAGGACATGATCTAATTCAGGGACCTATGTTCCACAGCAGGTGCTTAAAAGACTATAATTACAGGTATTCCAACTCAATTTACCAACTACAAATAAACTTCACTAACTGCTCTGTGTAATAGTTTATGTAATGATAAAAGCACTTCTTTATTCATTAATTTGTTAGGATTGTTTTTAAAAATTGGACTGAAAAAGCACAAGTGCTACAAGAGCAATTTCTCACTGGATAAATTTTCGGTTTATTGCATCAATGTAATAGTTGGAATGCCGAATCAAGGGGGAAAGTATTTTCATTTCACAGCAAAAAAGCTTTGTGAGGAAGTTTCAGCTAAACTAAAGAGCTGATCTTTAGGGCAGCTACAGAAAACCCTTGCAGATATGACAGACTTTGCAGGTTTTGCCTGCTGATCACAGCAGCACACTGTTAATGTCAGCTGCTCTGTCCTGGTGCTTCTTTGCAAGGCAACTGCTCAAGCATGGATTTGCAACTAGAGAGTTCAATACAGACTGCACAAAAACCCCCCAAACAACCCACGCCATCCAAAAGCTGAAGAATGACCATCTCTATGGCAACTAAAGCACTTAGCATGCTCATGCCTCACATAAATTGGCACAATTTTACAAATGAAGTTAGCATAATTGGGGTGAAAGTAATTTGAGTAAAGTATCTAGAGACCAAACAGAGTATTTCAGGTATTAACACTCAAATCATCATCTGTTACTAATTGTTATTGGATAGGGGAAGACTAGAGACAGCACAGCACTAAGGGCTGAAGGGACACCAGTGGCTGCCTGTAGCTGTGTATACCAGCATGGTGCTAGGGTGGTCAGGTGGCTAGTAAGCTTGCCAGGTTGATTATCCATCAGAGCCAACACCCAGTGTAGTGCTGGGTAGGGTGGAATAGGAAATACCTTCACTTGTTGTGTAACTTTTCACCCTCAGGTTGTGTATTGTTATGCAGCTGAGTGAGCAGACTGCTGCCACCAGGAGGAAGAAAAGCAATCTCCTTCACAGTTTTTGTCACTGGTACTTGTCTGATTACAAGATAAGACTATTCAACCACCCAAGCCAACAAAAGAGCATAGACTCTTCACCCATTAATTCTGCTAGTCGAAGTTAACATCGGTGTCTTGTCAGGAGAGATGTCAGCATGCTTTCAGATGTGCCTCTGCAAGTATGCAGGCAAGTACTAACTTGGTAAATAGTTTTCTTGCTAAAAAAATCCCACAGTCCTGAGGATCTTTCTTTCAAAGTCAGTGCTTGCACAAATATAGTATAGTCATAGAATCATCTAGTCTGGAAGAGACCCTTAAGATCCAGCACATCCAACCAGTCCAACCATCCACCCAGCACTATCACTGCAATCCCTAAACGATTAAACCTTATCACCCAGAACCAGATCCAGACACCTTTTGACCACCTCCAGGAGTGGTGACTCCACCAACCCAGGCAACCTATTCCAATGCCTGACAACACTAACAGTGAAAAGAAATTCTGATATCTAATCTGGATCTCCCCTGTCTGAGCTTTAGGCCATCTCCTCTTGTCCTCTCACTGCAGGCCCAGCAGGAGAGACCAAACCCCTCCCCATTACAGCCTCCTTTCAGGGAGTTGTAGAGGGCAGTGAGGTCCCTCCTGAGCTTTCTCCAGGGTAAACAAACCCAGCTGTTCCCCACAGGACATGTTTTCTACATCCTTCATGAGCCTTGTTGCCCTTCACTGGACATGTGTCAGTATCTCCATGTCCTTTTTAAAGTGAGGGCCCAGAACTGGACACAGCACTCAAGCTGCAGCTGTATCAGTGCAGGAGGATCATCACTGCCCCAGTCTTAGTGGTTACACTATTGCTGATACAGGGCAGGATGCCATTGGCCTTCTTGGCCACCTGGGCACACTCCCAGCTCATGTCCAGCTAATGTTGACCAGCACCCCCAGGTCCTCTTCTGAGCCCCTTTGCCCACAGCCTGTAGTGCTGCCTGGGGTTAGTGTGGCCAAAGTGTAGGACCCAGCACTTGGTCCTGCTGAACCTCATACTACTAGCCCTAGCCCATTAATCCAGCCTCTCCAGATCCCTCTGCAGAGCCCTCCTCCCCTTCAGCAGATCAACATGCCAGCCCAACTTGACATTATCTGCAAATTTGCTAATGATAGACTAAATGTCCTCACCCAGATCCTGCCACAAAGGAATTTCACCCTCTTTTCTTCACTAATCCTCACTATTATTGATATTTCATTTAGAGATTCATTAGAAGAGCAACTGCCCTAATGCTTAAGAAAAGAGTTACAGTTCTTTTACTTTAGGGTAAGCTTTGACCAATTTTAAACCCTTGCATCCAGGAGAACACTGCTTGGAGCTCTTCTATACAGATAGACATAAGATGTGGTCAGTGCCTGTGAAGGCCAGCAGCAACATTCAGTCCAGTTACTCATACTGCAGGGCAAGCCTCACCTACCACAGAGGAGTAGTTCAGGAACAAAACAACACTCCTGAGACAATCAAGTAGCACAGTATCCTTCAGGAGGCTGTCACCTAACAGTGTTCCATGCAGGTTTTAGTGCATAAGCTTCTTACAAGATTATTACCTAATTTGAGGTCCTGAAGTTACCACAGCTGATAGCAACTTTTGAGTGTACTTAATAAATGTACATAAAGCAGATAGTAGCATTCAATAGTTTATTTATAATTGTAAAAGCATAGGTGTTACATACTTTGAGTAATTGCATATTTGTTAGAATGTTACCTACTCAGAAGACTGGTGTGTGCAAAGACAAAGTCATGCTTAGATTTCCCCCCAGAAGTTTGTTGCTTTAGTACTTGTTCCCCTGTTCAGTTCCGTAAAATTTCCACAGAAACAGAGTGAGGAAATACAGA
The DNA here is from genome assembly GCF_001522545.3 of Parus major. Classification (NCBI taxonomy): domain Eukaryota; kingdom Metazoa; phylum Chordata; class Aves; order Passeriformes; family Paridae; genus Parus; species Parus major. Next base: position 41,592,956 of record NC_031771.1, read on the forward strand.
CACAGAATAGCTACAGTCATTTAAGTGTATGAAGACAGTCCAATAGCATCATAGGCCCTACAGAACTACTGAAGGCAGATCTGCCTAGTATTTAAAAGGACAAAGCCTGGGCTAGGCAAGAGTTAGAGCAAACAGGCAACAAGCCAAGTTACAGGTCACTCAAGCCATTTGTATTTATAGCTTGTTATGAACAAGCAAATTGGTGTCAACTTCACCACATCATTCCAAAATATATCAATGGGGTAAATATACACACACATATTTTTTTAAAAAGATACATGTATGTATATACATTTTTTAAATAAGGCATGTATTTATCTCAGGCTCTTAAAACGTTTTTCCACACTCTTTTCCTATTAATACAGTATATGTTTTCATTTTATTGCTAAAGAAAGCATACCATCATTGCAAGCAGAACAGCATCAACACTGGCTTTAGTCAGCAGTCCAGTTCAGTTAGTAAGGTTCAAGACATACATTAATACTATGGAAGAATGTTACTGGTACGGAAATGCAAAAGACTACTTGAATTCTATTTAGATTGCACCAAATCATTCTCTTGACATAGTCTGTAGTTAACAGTATAGACTAAAAAGCAGAACAGCACCATTCTGGAGCAACAGAAAGAGACACCTAAAATACTACTTCCCCATCTCTACTTAGTTGTTATATTAAAAAAATACACAAGGGAAGGATGACAACACAACAGACTTCCTATTCTGCTCTAACAATGCTTTCTTCTGCAAGAAAAGATGCAGGACTTTTGAGCTCATTCAAAGGTAAATCCTAATATGAATGAATGTGCACACACCATTATCATTGTGTAACTAATAATAATTACTTGTTAGTGTGACTTACAAGGAGCACTCCCTAAGTTTTTTGTCAGCCTGCTTCAAGGAGATCCAGGTGTTTAGCATGTTTGATCGCAGTTTGGCCCACACTAAATGATTGTTTAACCCAAATATCTGGGCAGCAAATTGGGCAGCTCCTTCAGGTGACAGAGTAGTAGGACAGCTAAGACCTGCAGAGAAGAAAATGCCATTTACTAAAGCATAGTTTATAGTCAAACAAAACATTTTCTCTGAAGAACAATTTAAGACAAGGCTCATTTCAGCCTCCAGAAGACACATGATCCAGTTTTAAAGCCAGTGAAGTGTCATGTGTTCCATTACTTTTAATACAAGTGTTTTGTGATACTTTACACCAAAAGACTCACTTATACAGAGGTAACAGACTCCTGGGCCTCCACTCAAATTACTAACAAAGTTAAAAATCATACAGGTAAAAATGCACTGAATTTAGTAATTAAGAGTTGAGATTTACCTATGCTGATCATTGAGAAAGATACTATTTGATCTTTGATCATAAGGGAAATGCATCAAAATTCAATTATCTAAATTCCCGTTAATATTATTTTCTATTTCAAAATGAAATGTTTAGCAAGGATAAGCCAAGGTTTCCTTTTTTAAATTATTTAATCCTATATAATCTTTGTCTATTGGGGTTTTGCCATTAAGAAGTCAAAAAGCCTCTATGTGACATATTTCCACAGACTTTGCTTGGTACCGATCCAGCTGCTTTTCCAAGGCTTTGCCCCATGTGTGTGCAGTAGAACAACAACAAAAATTAAATAATTAGAGTTAGATCAGAACAAGAGTGTAAGTTGAAGATCATCTTACCACTGGGTAGTCTGAGAGAGGACCACACATCCTGAGTACCCCAGTCAGCTGAGAGTGGAGGGCAGTTGACAACTGGGTATGCAGTGTTACCAGACATTACAGGCCCCAAACCATTGCTCCTGCCAGCTACTGCAACAAACACTGTTGGGATTCCATCTCCTGGTGGGGAGGAGAACATTCAGAGATAAGCAATCCACCTTGTTCTCTACCACTTGCTTTTGTGGGAACTTTGTCCCAGTTCACAATTATGTTTGCAGTTATCTTTTCAATTCCATTCCATGGCACTAACATTTTGTGTCCAACTTCCTCCTTTACAGAAATATCTTTTAAGAATCTTATATCCTTAAATCCCAGCTACTGTTTACCACAACTGAAATTAGAATTTCTTACTCTGCCTCTGAGGGGAAGTCTCAGTATCAGAGGAAGAGGTGCTGCTTAGCTTTGTAGAAAATATAGCCATTAAACCTCTGGCATCTGTAAATGTTCCTCTCCTTAAATCTGAAACAGTTCACCTCAAAGTGAGTGTTTTAACTATGGTTACCACATTTATAGTTTCACCAAGTGGAATGGTATGCATAGAATGTGTATACTCCCACAGAAATAAATAATTCCTGTATCTCCTGTTAGGCTATAAACACTTTTGAAGGGATGTTAAGTCTTCCTGGCAAACAGAGTAATTTAAAGCAAGTATCTTTATCTCGTGGTATTTTTTCATGGCATCTAAAGTAGTAAGCAAGAATATTTTCATCAAACAGAAAAACATAGTGGGAACATCTGCCTAATATAACCCTTAGGAATATTCAGTCAGCTAGAGAAACTGTTGTTCTTCCTTGTTTCAGAAACACTGGCATCACCAGCAAGATGCTACAATAAATCTATTAACATAATCAGGGCTTGGGCAAAGTAGTTCTGATACTGGGATAAAAGCAGAGCTTAGACTTTGAGTAATGGAAGTTGTGGCAGGGCAGCAGGACAATACATTACTCCAAAAATACATGACTCCAAAATTACTTAGAGCAGTCATGCTACTAGCAAGTGTGAAACAATTCTAACAGCTTGGTGTTCTGTTTAATAAAAAATGGAAAAATCCCACATACATCTTGTAAGCTGCCAAATCATTCTGAAACATGATGCTGTGTCAACCCAAATCAGTGTTTCTTGGCATTTACCTTCATATTCTGCTTTGATCCTCAGTGTTTCATCTGGCCCTTTGTGAGCAGAGGTCACTCTTAATTCACAAGGAATTCCAAAGGTTGCACATGCCTTTTTTATTTTTTCACAGTGACTGAGGTCAGAAGAAGATCCCATTAGCACCACAACTCTACCTTGGCTCTTTGTTTTTAGAAGCAACTAGAGAAAAGAGTAGAGAGGGAGGAGGAAAATAAAAGCAGTGAACAGGATTCAAGGCACACAGTTATCGAAGTCTAGATGTTCATAAAAACAGGTACCTCAACTCTTTCTGAAACCCATTCGAAGTTTCTCTTAACCATTTGCAGTGCTTCAGGAGTCACTTCTTTCAGGTCCCGATAGGACTGAAGAAAGGAAAATAAAAGCATTCAAGTGTTGTGGCTTAACCCCAGCCAGCAGCCAAGCCCCACACAGCTTCTCACTCACTCCCCCACCAAAGATCAGGGAGAGAATTTGAAAGGTAGAACTGAGAAAACTCATGGGTTGCAATAAAGACAGTTTAATATGCAAAGCAATAACTACACACACAAGCAAAACGAAACAAGGAATTCATGCACTGCTTCCCATGGGCAGGCAGGTGTTCAGCCATCTCCAGTACAGCAGGGCCACATCACACATAACCATGACTTGGAAAGATGAAACACCATCAACTCCAAATGTCTCCCCACAACCCCTTTCTTTCTCCACACTTTTTATATATATATATACATATTTATATGATGTCACAAGGTCTGGAATATCCCTTTGGTAAGCTGGGGTCACCTGTCCCAGATGTGTCTTCTCCCAACCTCCCAGGCACCCCTAACTTCCTCGCCAGTGTTGCAGTACCGAAAGCAGAAAAGGCCTTAGGGGTTTATGTTAAGTCCTGCTCAGCAATAACAAAAACATCTTTTTATTATCAACCTTGTGTTCAGCACAAATGCAAAACACAGCCTTATATTAGCCATTGTCAGGAAAAATAACCCTACCCCAGCTAAAACCAGAAAATGAAGTTAATGTGGTTTGGATACACGAAAGACTAATTTTGCTACCATAATTGATAAGAATTATTATTATACCTCAAATGAAATATTTACAGTTTTTAGCAATTCTAGGCATAAACAACATTCTACTCAGCAATTTATGGCCATTTACAACACTAAAGACTTTCAGCCACAAGGGTATTCAGTTTTAGAAGCTTTCCACAGTGACAATTTAAGGCAAAACATACAACTTCTTTAAAACTGGATTTGTAATGACACAATTGCCTGCAGTAGCACTGTACCAATCTAGGTTCTACATGATGTTATCATGTACCTTATTTTAGGGGACTGTCAAAGCAATTCACTCAAACATGCTACTACATTATTCAGGTCAAGTAAAGAGCAGAGCAGTTTTGATTCCCAATTTAAAATTAATACCCTTCCTCCCACATAAACTTTGAAATCTTCCCCTGTGGCTTACAACACTTTCACAGGATCTCTCTCACTAATCTCAACAACCATAACAAACTCCTGGCAGCAGTATTCCCAAACCTGTTCCTTCATAACTAGTCATCTGGTAATGATGATACTTGGGAAGTATAAATGCTCTGAGTTTAAACATAGGTCAAGTTCTGTTTCAAACTTGTTTGCAGGCCTCATATGTGGGCAGAGCCTATTAGTAACACGTTTGGAGGCAACACTATTGAATTTATGGTTAACCAAAATAAATAAGAAAAGCATTCTCACAGCAGTTCCCTCCTAAGTATCACCAGATCTTTACTAGTAGAGGATAGCCCTCTGAATAAACTGAGAAACTTGAAGGCAGACCTGGGTACCAAAGTTTCTGTTCTTCTCACCAATCTGTTATCCAACTATTTTATTATTATCTGCACAAGTCAGAAATCCTCATCATTCCTGTAAATCCCACACTTCATCACAATAGCTCCAGTCAATAGTGCTATTGGGTATTCCAGCTGAATATATACAGGGGATTTTTTTCTACCACAAACCAGAAAAACTATTTAATGAGAACAGGCTTGGACACGAGGTAAGGTACCATACAAACTACTCTGCAACAAGGAAAGACCATCTAGAAAAAGCCACTCTGAAACCAGATGTTAAAACTGTAGGCCTGACTTTCTTCATTCTTCTCCCCTGCTTACTTAGAAGGTAAAGATTAAAGCAGCACCTGTTTGTCCTTCTGCTGGCTTCTGTCTCCTGCTGGCCACAGCCTCCATGAATCATTGTCAATAACATCGGCAAGAACAATTTCTTTTGTCAGCACATTAACACCAAATTCAATCTAAAAAGACAGTAAGAATCCTATTTTAGTAATTATACAGCAATATTTTTCCAGGATAATGAGAAATTAAATTCTTATACCTTCAGGTCTACAAGAGTGCAGTTTTGGGGCTGCCATGCTTTTTCCAGAATCTCAAAAATGGCTTGAGTAGAACGAGACATAATATCCACTTCAGTCTGGCCAATAGTAAGTCCAGCAAAACTGAATTTTGCTTCAATTATTTGCTCTTCAGACCACTGTGGATCATTATTAGCATCATCCTTTTAAGAAAACCAGAACAAATACATGGTGTAATTTAAGCTTTCTGTAAGAGAAAAACCATTAAAAGATACAAGGTTTTGTGTTGGATTTTTTTTTTCCTCCAAGTAACAAATACAGGCTTCAAACTAGTATTTTATGATTAGCATTAAAAAAATTACTGTAACTTTGAAAACACTTGCTGTAACACCTGACCATCTTTAAGAGCAACAGGGTACACCACAAACACTTTAGATTACAGTTCACCAGATACATCTTTCAGCATGCATTCCCAAAGGAGTTCAGAATCCTAAATGACTAGCTAGCTACTTAGCCTCACCATGCAAGTACTGTTTATTTTAATTTCTTCAAATATATCAACATACCTGTTTCAACTGATGCATTAAGCTTATACCTAAAAAGCCCTGATACCTACATTTTTCTAATTTTAAATACAGTTTGGCTTGTTACTCTTTGATTGCACTGTAAGCCACTACTGTATGTACATTGGACAAAATAGCTATTGGACAAGAATGCAAAAAAACATGAGACTGGTAAAACTACTGAGAGTGAGAGGACTGGTCAGCCACTAACACTACTTGCTTTATCTGTCTTCATATTAAAGGAGATAATACAGAATCCTAGCTCTGCTTAAGTTTGATTAACATCATAGGACAGGAAACCTACCTTGTAAAACATCTCAATTTTGGGTGGGTAAAACTTATATCCTTCTTTGACACCAGGGTTTCTCTTGAGGAAAGAGCCAGTAGCAATTCTTCTGCACACCCATTCAATTGGGATCATTTCACAGTGAGCTGCTATGAACGCTGTGTCACTCTGTTTCCTGACAAAAGCTGTTTTGATTCCTAAATAAAAAGATGGCAGCTTAGTTCTATTAGTAGGCACACTCCACAGTTAAAACAGTAGTCACAAACATCTCTAATTTTAAGTACGTCTGAATCTTGCTCTTCCCTGGACTTAAGGGACACACTGAATCTCTGCAGGGCAAGCCCACTCCAGCCTTGCAAAAGACAAGTATCTTCCTGAAGTAATTATTTTTGCCAATTTTATCATATAACACTCTGTTGTAACAAAGAACTCTATTCTTGAAAATAATTTTGCTCACAGAGCCTTAAAAAATGAAATCTATCCTTCACAATGTTTTTGTTTGTCTAAAAAAAATACTAGCAGCAACCAAGTACCCAACCATGTTCTCTGATAAAAGATTTATTATAGACTGAACAGTAACTGGAGCCTTTCAAAGGAGTAACAGAGCACAGCAGTCTTTACTACTGTAAATTAAGCTTTGCTTAATAAAAGCAGATGGGGCAGAGAAAACGGCTTTGTCCTCCCTTTCATCACAAACTAAGTTATTTAGGACACTAGATCTTGATGATTAATTCGGAAAAGGACAGATTCAGAAGCATGTACACTCAAAACTGCTGCAACAAGTCAACCTTCTTACATAATTGTGAGACGATAGACCCCATATTAAACAGGGACAGCCAACATGCAGATCAGCACTCTAAGTGCAAAATGGCTCTTTTTTAAAGTTCACTCTTGAGGGAAGTCTTCACTTTCTCCCTGACTGTTTCATGTAGGTTAAACCTTACAAAAGGAAGACCTTGTAAAATCATGGCTTAAGCCTGTTACTTTGGCTAAGTAGAAAAGGGCTATGGGAAAGTGACTGAATTAGAGGTAGAAAAACAAGTCACAAAACCATCACGCATTCACATTGTGGTTGGTTGAATTATGTTTGTTATGATTTAAAACTATGCAGCTGATAAAGGCCTGACTGCTTTAAAAGGTCTGTTTTTGCAGTAAAGCAGCTCTCCTTTGCACCTGGCTTGGGGACTCTGTGCTGTTTTGCTTTGCACACCTGACCAGAGCAAGACAACTGCCAAGCCCAATTGGCTTCTGCCAGATACAGAAGGCAAAGGAACTGCACTCAGTCAAATCAAGCAGTTCTATTCCGTTCCACTTCCAGAACCATAAAGGAAGAAACAAAAAGTCTTAAAATATGAACGCTGACTCTTCAAAGTTTGGTGCCTTTCCTTCAAAGGCAAAATGATTTAAATAATCAAATGCACATTTAGGCCCCTGTTTGGTTCACTACTACACTTTTCATCAGATGTGTGTTTTTGCTAGGCTGACATTAGCTCTATTATAAAAGGGAGAGAAACTTTAACAGAACTTCGTAAATCATCACCTCTGAAAGAGTAGGTAAAGAAGAGTTGCGCAAGGCAAACAAACACCCTCTACAATAAGGCATTCCCACTATCTGCATTTACACCACTCAAATATGGAAACTGAAGAAGAAGCCTGAAAGTTCTTTTGTTGCTTTAAAATGCAGCTGCAGTTTACTTTGCACATTTTTCCATGGCACCTGTGGAAGTTATGAGTACAAGCCACTCATGGATTTTTGAGAGAGCAACGGAATGGCTTCTTCAAGTGCATGCACATCTGTAGGATATGAATTATTTTGATTGTTGTCTTAACTAATGCCATTCAAGAATTAGGCAAAACATCTCACTAATTGCTCCTAAATAAAAATTAGAAGTTTTAATAAATTGCAAATATCATCAAATACCTAGGAGGCTTCTTAGCACTTTATGTACAACAGGCTTCCCAAAAAAGCCAGTGACTCAGGATTACACTGAATTACTTGGTATATATTTCTGTGTAAGTAGTTCTTAAAATACTGGCTGAGACAAAGATAAAACTCTAGAGAACCCATCTTTCTCTTCCCCATATGAAGCATGCTAGGACTTCACAGTTTGTTTGAGAGCTATCACCACACCTTCTAACAGATAATACAAATTCTAGAGCAACTCAGCTGCTGCCTGAAGCAGTCTTTGCAAATGTTTCGAAGCGTATGGAGCACACAGCTATAAGCAACCTTAGTTAAGCTGACTAGTGCCTGTATTCTAGTACTGTTAGCAGACTCACCAACAGCACGAATTCCTCTTTGCAACTTGCAAACTAGTCAGTGAAAGACACTTCAAAATGCTTTCTCAAAGCAAAGCTACTGGCTTCATTTTTGGAAGTGTGGTGCAAAACTTACATTCACAGAGTACGTGCTCTGTGAAAACTCACTGCTAGCATCAGAAATACTTTGAATCTTTAAAAGTAAAGATTATGCTCCTGATACATTCAATACAGACCGATAAATGTATTTTGCAATGTGGTCTTTGCAAGTGTTATGTGCAAAGCTTACAGGAAGCTTATGCTACTATAACACACAACTGAGGAGGGAAAAGACACTAATTTTATGTTTCTTCTTATATACACAGATTTCACATTGCCTAGACATAGCATGCTAATGCATTCTATGCATGCAGATGTAGTAAAGCAAGGCAGATGCGTCCAGCCCAGAGTTACAGGTAAGGAGATGTAGGGGATGGAAGAACTAACAAAAGCAGAGAGGAGAGGATTAGGGGCGTGTCCAAAAAAGCAGGAGAAACTACTGCAGTTACCTGCAACACTAGATTAGTGAAAACACTCTCGTGCTCCAAATGAACAAGTCACACACACAGCTCCAAAGTATCAGAGAGAAAAGCATAATTAAAAGCTAACAGAAAATAGACTAAAGAATCCCCAAGAGCCTCAAGGCTCTTATAAACTTTCTTATAAAAAATACTGTTTTGTAATAATGTCTGTAACATACAAGCAAATACACTCTACCTTTAAAATACTTACCAGCTTCCTGAAGCAGCTGAAACACACAGCTTGTCGTTGTGTTGGAAATGGCAGCCTTCCCTTCCATTCGGTCCTTCCTGGCTGCATTTCCCGCCGTTATTTGGTCTTTTGACTGCATGAGAACACATCCCGGGATATCTGGCAGCTCGTACACTTCTTTCGTTTTACCTTCATTAACTTTTTTGCCAAGTTTCAGGTCTAGAGGAAGAAAAACACGAAACAAAACAAACCAAAAAAAAAGTCATTTTTGCATCGCAAAAACTTGTTTACTTCCGCACGCAGAGCCACCACCTTCAAGTCTATGGGGATCCAGCAGGAGCCCGCGCTGCGGTCCCAGAGCAGGAGGAGCTCCCTGAGCCCCGACCCACGGGACGATTTGGCCACGTTCCCCCAGCAGCGAGGCCAAAAGTCCCGCTCAAAGCTTCCGCCCGGAGCTCCGGGGGGCCGCGCCAGCCGCAGCCGGGCAGCTCCGGCAGTGCCCCAGCCGCCCCCACGGCCGCGGACAGCCGGGAGCTGCCGCCTGAGCGGGGTGGCCAAGAGCCCCGACGCTTTATTTATTTTTTTTTTCCCTTCCGAGCTCCGCGGCACGGGCGGCGCGGGGCGGCTGCCGCCCTCAGCATCCTGCGCCTAGAGCTGCTCCCGCCACCTCTCCTACAGCCGTGCCCACCCTCGCTCACGAGCAAGTACCCACTGGGAAAAAAATATAGATAAAAACCCCAAAACATTAAAAGTACGCCGGGAGAAAGTTGGTTCCCAAGCACCTACACCCCAACCCGCTGATCGGGCACAGGATCCCCGAGAGCAGCACCTCCGACCGACCCACCCCCGACAGCCGCCCGGTTACCTGATGCTGCGGGGGCCATGGCTGCGGCGGGAGCGGGCGCGGACACCTAGGGCACAGGAGAGAGCCTGAGCGCACGCCGCGGGGCTCGGCCGCCGGGGTAAGAAGGGGCCGGCGGAAGGGGCGGGCAGCCCGGGCAGCGGGCAG